>NW_004955601.1:95615-219677 GCF_000276665.1 Chinchilla lanigera
AAAAAAAAAAAAAATCGGAAACACATGTGTTAAGTATCATATTATCTCTTTGGTGTGAAAAACTGAAATTGTAAATAAGGACCAAAATGTACAATAGATATTGTGAAATATGAAGAAACTGTTCAAAAGAAAAGGGAATTAGGGAGGGAGGAGAGGGAAAGGAAGGAAGGAAAAGAAAAAATAAGAAAAGAGGGATAAAATGAAAATAGCTTTATGAATGGGGAGGGGAAGGAGGTTTGAAAGGAGAGGACAGAAATAGGGGGAAAATAGAGGAATCAGAATTAGCTTGTGGACAATCTAGACATTGGAATTATATTACTGAAGCTATTGCTCTTTAACACAGTCATTTTCAAGGGAAACATGAATATAATAAATCTGGAGTATGAGCATTAAGGGATTTTTAGTTCATTTGATTTATAAGTTAATTTATCAGTAAATATTTATCATAGTCATTAGAAATTTGTATACCAATAAAAAAAGAAGTGAGTCACCAAGCCCAGGCTTAAGACTTTTGGTCAAATAGTATGATTTTCTATTGGCTTTTCACATTTTGTTTTCCTCTGATTTTCCTTCCTTTTATTAAGAGTCTAAATACAACCTAAATAATTTCAAACAGCTTAACTCTAACCAATTAGGACTGCCTAATAAATTCTGCAAGTATTTTTGACTACTCCTGTATACTAGATATCATACTGGATTTTGGATAAAAGGCAGGATAATTGAAAAGAAAACGGGCCAGGCACGATGGCTACCATTACAGTCCCAGCTACTCAGGAGGCTGAAGCAGAAGGACTGTAAGTTCCAGGTAATTTGGCTACCCCTGCCTTGAAATAAAATAAAAAGGGCTGGAGATGTATCTTAGTGGTAGAACAGTACCTGGGTTCAATATCTACTACCACAAGAAACCCAACAAAAAACAGTACCCATCAGGTGTCCCAGTATAGAATTGAGAGACTCTGTGGACTTGCATTGGGCAGGGTGAGGGAGTACTTATTTCATTACCTTTAACTGAAATTCTGCACCTCCTTCCACTGTGAATGTAGGGAATACCATAGTATTAACTATACCTGTGACTTTGTCACCAAGAGAAGTCACAGAAATTGTCTTGTTACATTGGTGATATAATAATACCTCAAAATATTATTTATGATGCTCACTACTTCAAAATTATGATAATTATATTTCATGAGATTTTTGATGTTATAAATAAGGCAACTATTGCAGCACAGATTGTTTTTAGTATTTTAGTAATTGTGTTTAAATAGAATTGATTTTCTCTGTAAATCTGTATAATGTCTAAAATGCACACAAACATATGATTCTGAGAAGGAGCTCCTTAAAAAGGAGGGGTTCCTTCAGCAGACTGGCAGGGCACTTGTATCAGTCAGGGTTTACTAGAGGAACTGACATAATACAAGATAAGCAAATGCACAAGGAATTACAAGTTTGGCTTACAATGGTCAGCTACAGAGTTGGATGAGAAAGCGTGCAGAAGGTGTCTGCACGCTGGAGATTGAAGAGCCCAGCCCCGGGCCTGGAGCTCGCTGCAGTGTCCGTGCAAGTCCGTATCAAAAGGCTGATGGGTCTGCGACGGAATGCTGAAGAATATAGGATGAAGGCCGGAGAGCCAACACCAGAAGGCTGAAGAGTCCAGACGGAAGCCCAACAGTCTGCACCAGAAGCCAGGAGACGACCAAGTTGAAGGCGAAGACCAGAGCTCCTCTGAAGAACCAGCAGCCAGTCCTTCGTCAATTCTTTTTTTCTATGCAGTATGCCTGCTCTGGGGAGGTGGGGGTGGTCCTCTACACCCACACCCTCTGCATGCCTGCCTCTTGCACAGGCTCAGGATGAATACAGAGTGAGTGCCCTGTACCCCTTCTGAGTTGCATAGTTAACCTTCTAAACTTCTCAAATTAACACAATAAACAACATCCCAGAAGGGTAAGGGAGTGTCCTTTTCACCCCAAGAGGCAGAACTGCTGAGTCACTTAGCCAAACCTCTAGACTCCCCAAGTTGGCACAATGTATCAAGTATAACAGGACTCCATGACACCAGAAACATAGACGCTCACAGTCTAATGGGGCAGACAGATATATAGCAAAATAAGATGGGGGAAATTAAGTGTGAACTGCAGGTATCACAGAGATGTCAGCATAGAACACTGTCTTTTAAGATTGTATTAACCAGTGTTTGCCAGGGAGAGAGAACAAATAAAATGAAGATAGATAAATAATAGATAGACAGATAATTATGTTTATTATATAAGGAACTGGCTTATGTGGTTCTGGAGGATGAGAAGTCCAGACCCAGGAAAGCCCATGGCATGGTTTTAGTCCACACCCAAAGACTGAGAGTCAGGAAAATGGAATATCAATGGAATAAGTTCCAGTCCAAATCCAGAGGTCACAGGATAGGGAAAACTGATGTCACAGCTTGATGACAGTCAAGTCAGACAAAAGAGAGAGCATTCTTTATTACTATGCTTTTTGTCCCATTCAGATCTTCAAGGGATCACATGGACTACCCATTTTGAGGAGGCAATCCAATTAATGTACTTTCTCAATTCCAGAAACACCAACACAGAAACAACTAGAAATAATATTTAAGCAAGTATCAGGACACACAGTGGTCCAGTCAAGTTGACATATTTAGCTAAGTAGCTCAAAGAATGTCTATAAAATTTGCTGCAGTGTTCTTGTACATATTTTTGTGAAATTTGTAGCTAATCTTGATTTTGGATCCTTGTTTCTGTGGAATTTTCCCTGGTTCCTGGCGTCTCATTACTTGTGGCTATTCCTTACTCTATCTTTTCAAGATTGGACAAGAAACTTAGTCTTTTTCCTTAACATCCTTCAAAACCATCAACACAAGGAATTTAGGTGTGTAACAGATTTTATAGTTGCAATAAATTTTGGCACTACATATTACGAGAATTGTTTTTACTGTGCTATAGAGATATTAGTATTTTGTGGGAGTCTAGAGGATGAAATAATTATGAATCAAATAGATATTGAAGGAATGGTTTGTGCTTTGGTTTGAAATGAGAAAAGGATTTCACAGTTCTCCAATATAGGTCAGCTATATTTCAGCTATTTACTATGAACCATGAAATTGCCTTCAGATTCTGCCAACTCATTTCAGAAGGAAGTAGAAGCTAAATGAAATTTTTAAGAACTATAAAGATTACAAAGAAACTGACTTGAAATTAGGAAACTGAAGTTTGAGAAACGAATTTGCTGTGTGTTTTTATGTTTACCTGTTCAAGAAGGTTTTCCTTAGAGATGAAAAAAATAGAAGAATGAAGCAGTGTAAAAAATTGTATTGAATGAGCATATTATGCCTGGCAACCGGATGTGCACCACAGTCAATAAAGCACTGAAGTGTGGCATTAATGAAGGTGCTGCTACTGGGGTCTCAAGAAGGTGCTCTATAGCCAGGAGGCACATGGCAAGCCTGACAACTACCTCCAGGTGTGAATCATAGACTGGGCAAGAGGCATGTGTCTACTATCACTGCATTCTTGTTTCATCAAGAGGCTCAAATATATATATATTCCTTTAGACCAAACAGGAAAGAGTGGTAGGAGGCATCTAGACACAGGCTTTGATTGTTAGAGGGCAATAAAATTTTAAATGCCCTCTGTATAGAACAAATCAGTCAAACTTACTGATGGTTCTAATGTAATGAAGAAAGAAGAAAAATAGTTATGAGGAAAAGTGAGCTATCGATAGTAATCATACATGAAAAAAATACTGACACTTTGTGAGAACAAAACAGAAATCGTTGTTCCTATCTTAGGTTTTTCTAACTTGGAAAGAACTCCAATTAACATAAAGCACACATGGCTCAGAGTATATCCTCAAAAGTGGCTCATCAAGAAATTCTTATTCCACTTGATCTCCTGCACCTAAAAATGTGGTGAAATGTCAACCTGCAGAAGAATGCTTCAACCTATAAACAAATATTTACTTCAGCTGTACATGTTTGGGCTTTATTCTCACTAAGGGGATGTCATTTCTGTTTGACAGTGATACATGGAATGACAATTGCCTTTACATTCACTTTGGTACCTAATATTTGGCCTTACGTCAAATGGACCCTATTGGTTGCTTTTATAGCATCCAATTCTCTCTTATCCTCCCCTATCCAAATCTACTTTGCTCAGCTCCATCACTAGACTTTAATCACTAGCCATACCAAGACTAGATTTTCTCTGACAACTATCATTGGTCTGAAGGTGGACATGAGATCAAAAATGACCTGCTCAGACACATAGCCTAGATCTGAGAGGAAATTCTCTTTCCCACTAGATATGTTCAATGAAACTTGTGATACAAGCTGCTGTTGAGGATGAAAATCAGACACTCATGAGAAGCATAAATTTGAGTCATTTATAGGAAAATGGATGCACTTTGAGACCATAATGCAAAGTGAAATAAATCAGACACACAAGCTTAAATACCACATGATTTCTCTTATAATGAAAAATTCAAAATGTAAATAAATTATAAAGCAAAATAAAAGATAATAGGAAACACAGAGTTAGATATTTTGCAAAAAGAAAGTGGACTAAGATGAAAAGGATGGGAGAGGAAAGGGATAAAAAACATTAAGATGTTTCATGGACATGTAGCACGCCCCCCCCCAGTGAATGTAATCGTTAGGTACTGCAAACATGCACTAATAAAAAAGAATGGCTGAGAATTATTGTCAACATCTTGATATACTAGACCCCGCCACATCTCTTGGATTCTTACTTAAGCAACATACTTCCTTACTATTATAGTAGTTTACATCACGTCTTCTGGTGCATGGATCCAAGAGCACTTAGTTAAACACCTAACTCCATTTAATATTTTCATTGCCAGAATAATGAAAGATGAGCTGAGACACAGTCTTTGTGCTTGTTATATTCATAAAGACATTTGTAGTTTTGGGTCAGATCTTATCCAAGGAGTAGCCCAAGAGTCACCACTTTTTTGTTTATTTGTTGTTGTAAAGGGCCAGAGAGTAAGTATTTTAGCCTTTACAGACCATCATATTCTTTTCTACAACACTTTGCCATTGTGGTATGAAAGTAGCAATAGAAAATATGTATACAAATGGGTATGATTGTGTTCCAATAAAACTTTACTTACAGAAATAAGCAGTAGGATGACCTTTGGTGTTGGAGACAACATGTTAATAGGTTCTAGTTTTGGGAGTAACTGCCTACATCTGAAATTCCTGATAGCTATTACAGGGAGAAGCAAGATCTCCATAATCCAAAAGGTGGCATGGAGTTGGACTAGATATTGCTATCAGAGATAACTAGAGCCAGTACTTCTGTCTGGGATGTTGGATGATTTTTCAGGATCCTATCATCTCTAAATTATGCCTCACTCAATCTTTATCTCTCATGTGCTGAAAGAACTTAAATGTTTTTCATTTTCCCTACTAGAAGAATTGTAAGAATAACCTGAGAGTCTAGGACACCAAGAAATAAAACAAGATTCTGCACAATTACAAAGGATATGTTACAAATTCATTTTCTCAGTGAGAAAGAACTTTTAATGGTCCCATTTACAAATTAATAAGCTGATGTGTAAAATTAACTTGTCTAAGGTCACCAGCTAATAAGTGACAGAACTGCAGTTTTGCTTCAGAGCCCGCACTCCACTACTGAAACATGTTGAATTTATTACTTTTCTCTTGATTGGGTGTGGCCAGGGGAACAAAAAGAGGTTGTGAACTATTCAGTGCCTATCTCACAACAGAGAATGTATTACTCAATTCACAAATGTATCGTCATTTAATTCCCATACATTCCTGGTGTATGTACTATTATGATGTACTGCTGCTGTGGCAACTGAAACAATAGTGGAGACATTTTTTTAGTCCAGCTAGTAAACATCAGCTCTGAGGTTCTCTCATTGCATTCTACCACCCTTCCCTCTAGGTTGTGACACTCATACGACATCTCTTTATCGTTTTTATTAGTACATCTTTTTTGTCCCCTTCCTCTCCAGTCCCTCCCCGCTCCCTCCAACTCTTGTTTCCCTTCCCACTTCCAAAATCTCTTTTTCCATTTGTTCTTCAGTTCTTTTTTAAATCCCCTTTTCCCTTCTCTTCCTGTACCTTCTCTCTATTTTTGTTCCACTTCCCATTTGAAAAAATTAGCCTTACTTCCTATTATCTACCTTTTATTTTGCACTTTATTTATATTTCAGGTTTCTCATGTGAAAGAAATCCCACAATATTTAAACTGTGTGCCTGATTTATTTAATTTAACATTATTCTCTCCAAATGCATCCATTTAGGCATCTTTCTTTTTCTTTCTTTCTTTCTTTTTTTTTTTTTTTTTGTGCCAGGAATCAAACTCCAGACCTAGCTCTTGCCAGGCAGGTGCTATTCTGGGCATCCATTTCAATACCTCAAATTTATCTTTTTTAATGGCACAGTAGAGTACTTCACTTTGAATAAATACCACATTTGCTTTATCCATTCACCTGTTGGTGGGTATCTATGCTGTTTCCAAGATTTAGTTTTTATAAATTTTGCTGTTATACACATGGATATGCATATGTCACTGTGATATGGTTACTTTAACTCTTTCTGGAAGACAACTAGAAGGGGAATAACTGAGTCAAATAGAATTTCTATTTTACTTTTTTGAGGAATCTCTATACTTATATCCATAGAGATTGTACTAGTTTACATTCCCGTCAACAATGCAGAAGGATTTCTTTTATCCCACAGCCTCAGCAATATGTGTTATTGTTTGATTTCCTTTCATTTTATTTTATTTTTAAAAAACAATAAAAACAATGCAGAATTTCAAAACAAGATGATAGGAAATTAACAATGGTTATTATTTTGCATATTGTTATCTTCAAATGATACACATAGACACACATGCAAAATATACACACGCAAAATTGATCAAACAATGTAAGCAATAACCATTGCTTTCAATGAACTAATAAAAACTAACAGTACAATTATGTTAGTTATCTTGTGTATATATATATGTATTTTTCCCTTCCTTCTTTTCTCCTTTCCCCCATCCCAGTTGTTCTTTCCTTTTGAGCAGTTTCTTTCCCTTTCACAATATCTATTGCACCTTTTGGATCTTATTTTGAAGAGAAAAAAGAGAAACAAACAATGAAACAGATTAGTAAGATGGTTACAGTAGTTGATACATTCGTTGTTGCAATAGTTGATGCATTGCATATTGTCTTCATATTAGTTAATCAGAGCACAAGATATAGGAATGACATCTTGTGTAAACAATATTAGCACAGGGCATTCTTTTCAAGGGACTAAGAGAAGTTAGCTGTAAAACCATCTCAACTATCTTGTGTATACATATTATTTTTTTCTTCCTTCCCCTTTCCACCGTCACAGTTTGTCTCTTCTTTCGCACAGTTCTTTTACCAGTTCATAATATCTTTTGTACATTTCAGATCCTATTTTCTTCTTCAGTTTCTCACACCAGTGAGACAATATGATGTTTACACATATGGATTTCACTGATTTCACTTAACAGTGTGGTCTTGAGTTGCATCCATTTACCTATAAAAGTCTCCAGTTTATCCTTCTTTATGGTTGAGCAGTACTACAATACATATTTTAAAAGAACCTCTTTTTTATCCATTCCTCTGTTGATGAGTGTCTCAGTTGTTTCCAAGATTTAGCTTTTACAAATTGTGCTGCTGTAAACTTGGGTGCACATATATCACTGTGGTATGCTGTTTTTATTTCTGCTGTGATGATACCTGGGACGGGAATAGCTGGTTCAAATGGGACCTCTAATTCCAGTTTCTTAAGGAATCTCCACACTTATTTCTATAGTGATTGCACCAGTTTACATTCCTGCCAGCAGTGGAAAAGGGTTCCTTTTCCTCACAGCTCCTCCAGCATTTGTTAGTGGTTGATTTTTTGATGATAGCCATTCTTGCTGGGGTGAGATGGAATCTCAGTGTTGTTTTAGTTGCATTTCTCTAAAGGCCAATCATGCTACACGGTTTTTCATTGGCCACCTGTACTTCTTCTGAGAAGTGTCTCTTTATTTCAGTCACCCCTTTTTGAGTGAGTATTTTATGTGGAGGGTATTTTTTTCTTTTCTTTATATATTCTAGTTATTAGTTTCTGTCTGAGAGATACCTGGAAAAAGTTTTTTTTTTCTCATTCTGTAGGTTGTCTCTTTAACCTGTTGGCTGCTTCCTTTGCTGTACAGGTTTTTTAATTTGGTGAGATCTTATTTGTTGATCCTTGGTATTCCTTCATGTGCTATTGGGGTTCTGTTCAGAAAGCCTTTGCCTATCCCTATGTCTTCAAGAGCTTTATCTATTTTGTCTTCCACCAGATTATGTATTTTTGTTTTAGCATTTAGATATTGAGTTCATTTTGATTTTACTTTAGTGCATGGTGAGAGATAGGTGTCTAGACTCAATCTTCTGCATGTGAATGTGCAGTTTTCCCAGCACCGTTTATTAAAGAGGCTATCTTTCCTCCAGGGTATGTTTTGGCCCCTTTGCTCAAATGGCTCAATGTGTCTGGGGTTATTTCTGCTTCCTTGATTTCATTTCATTGATCCACATGTCTGTTTTTGTGTCAATTTCATGCAGTTTTTACAATGGTAGTTTTCTAGGATATCTTTAAACCTAGGATTGTGATGCCCCCTGCTTTGGTGTTCCTACCCAGAACTGATTCTGCTATTCCGGGTCTCTTTGTATTCCATATTGAATTCTTGGATCTTTTCCTCTAGATTTGTGAGGAATGGTGTTGGTATTCTTGATTTGTGTATGCTGATATTGTATCTTGGTACATAGTGGAATTTGTTTATTCATTCCAGGAGTCTTTCTGTGGAATTTTTAGGTCTTGTAAGTAAAGGATCATGTCATTTGTAAATAATAATACTTTAGCTTCTTCTTTTCATGTATGGATTTTTTTCTCTTGCCTAGTTGCTCCCACTAATGTTGACCTGGAGTGGTGATTGTAGACATCTTTGTCTTGTTCCTGAATTTAGAGGGAAAGCTTTCAGTTTTTCAGCATTTAATAGGATGTTAGCAGTAGTTTTCTCATAAATGATTTTTATCAGATTGAAATAAGGTCCTTATATACCTACTTTCTTCATAATTTTAATCATGAATAGGGGGCTGGGGATTTAGCTCAGCGGCATAGTGCCTGCCTGGCAAGCACGAGGTCATGAGTTCAATTTCTGGTACCAGAAAATAATAATAATAATAATCATGAATGGATATTGTATTTTGTCAAAGGCTTTTTCTGCATCATTTATTGAGATGATCATGTGATTTTTGTCTTTGCCTTTGTGTTGAATCATACTTACATGGGATGAAGCCTACTTGGTCATGGCTATGACCTTTTTGCTGAAGTTTTATATTCTGCTTGCCAGTATCTTGTTGAGAATTTTGCATCTATGTTCATTAAAGAGATTGGCCTGTAGTTCTCTTTTTTGGTTACATCCTTGTCTGAATTTGAAAGCAGGGTAATGGGTGCTTCCAGAAAGGGCTTTGAGAGTACTATTTCCCTTTCAATTTCTTTACAGAGTTTGAGGAGAATTAGTAAATCCATCAGATGTGTTATCATTGCTTCAATTTCATTGCCTATTGCTGGATTATTCAGGAAATTTAAGTCTTTTCAGTGCAGTTTTGGTAATTCGTATGTATCTGGAAATTTTTCCATTTCTTCTGAATTCTCCAATTCATTTGTGTACAATTTTGTAAAACAGTTGCTAATCATCTTCTGTATTTTGGTGGCATGTGTTATGATTTCACCTTTTCATGTCTAATTGCATTGATTTGTGTCTTTCCCCCCCCTTTTTAATATATGCATTTGGACAGTGTGGAGAGTCCACCTACACTTTACTGCTACCTGTCAGAGAAATGGAACAAACTAAAAAATTTTGTTAGCCTGGAATTTACTGATAGTTCTGACCAATATGCTGTATGGCATTATCCAAAGTTGCTATAACTTTTTTCAATGAGTAAAAATTAGCAAAAGTTCTTTAAACTTTTCTACTTTTTCTGCTGACTAAAAGCCAAAGTGCAAGTGTATCATATTTTGATCTT
The DNA here is from genome assembly GCF_000276665.1 of Chinchilla lanigera. Taxonomy (NCBI): domain Eukaryota; kingdom Metazoa; phylum Chordata; class Mammalia; order Rodentia; family Chinchillidae; genus Chinchilla; species Chinchilla lanigera. The sequence continues at coordinate 105,690 of NW_004955601.1, forward strand.
TACATTTGGTTTTATAGAAATGAGCCACTAGGTAAACCAGAGCTTGATATCTTCCAGAGACCATATACTCCAGCCTGGATATTGCCACTCACCTTACAGTTTTATTTTTATGTGGTTGATTCCTCCATTTCAATTCTGGAGGATGAAAAGGAAGGAGTGTAAACACCTGTTTGGAGGGTGAAGTGTATTTAAAGTGGTATTTGTAGTCCTGCAGATAAACTGTGTATTTTATTTAATTGGATTTAATATGATTTCAAATATTATACAGTTACTCTGGAAGTCAGGAAGACCAATAAGTGCCAAGCAATAATATCCTCTTAATACTGTACAAATGTTTGACCCTCTGGGACTTTTTTCCAAATCTTACCACTCTGCTACTAACAATGAAATTATTTTGACTTTCTCAAAAATGTAAAGATTCCCTGTCCCATAAACAGTAGGAAAACCACTAGACTGAATTTAGAGTTTGGTAAACATCTTGTTTTAATTCTAATGGACTTGTTACAAAGCTTCTTAATGTATTAGCAAAAATTCCCAGCAAAAACATACTAGTTCCCTAGTAGAAATCAAATTCTCAATGAGAGGCTGCGTGTGGTGGTGCACATCTGTAATCCCGTAATCCCAGCTCTTGGGTGGTTGAGGCAAAAGGATTGCTGTGAGTTCGAGGCCAGCTTGAACTGCATAGTGAAGCTCTGTCTCAAAAAGACAAAAAAAACCAAATTCTCGAGAAGTCACTGAGTGATGGAAAAAACCCAACTCTGCCTTAAAGGAATTCAAAACTTTGAGGGAGTTTCTTAAGCAATATCTTACTAATTTCAATATAATCATACTTATAGAAATGGATTTACATTTTAATTCTATATCATTTACCTCCAAGTAATTCTTTCTTATTAGGGTTTACCATAGGCAAAATGTGACAGACCCCTCATATCTAGAGTTCACATATCTACATGTATAGGTATATACAGAGACCTATATTATTTCACTCTCATAATACTTGCATTCATTCAAAGATATAGATAAACCATATACAGAAATAAAGAGATGAACTACTGCTGTCTAATATCTTTCAAATATTGCTCTCTTTATTTTTTTTTAATTTTTTTGGTACCAGGGATCAAACCGAGGACCTTGCACTTCCCAGAGAGCACTTGTGCCACTGAACTATATCCCTGACTATCTCTCTCTTTATATAGATATATATATAGTCCCTCTATCTATGTATTGATGTAAATATCTTTTACTCTTCCTCATATTCCCATTTTGTACTCTTCTTTATGTATTGTCTCTAGCCAGAATATATTTAAACAACATATGTCTTGTTAGTGGAGGTTAATTTGTACGCATATTTACTGTATGTTTCAGAAACACAGAAAAATCAAGTCTATGAAATCTGGAACATGACTGAATGTTAGGATTGTGTGGGGAAATGAAAAAGTCTCACCCCTCTCCCAAATGTATATCTATTCATAAGAAAATATCTAATAATTATTATGTCCTTGGGAAAGCATTTATGTTATTCATAATATAAATGAAAATTTCTGAGGGGCTTGGGATTTAGCTCAGCAGCACAGCGCCTGCCTGGCAAGCGCAAGGACATGAGTTTGATTCCCAGTACCAGAAAAAACAAAACAAAACAAATGAAAATTTCTGTGATAAAAATGTTATCCCTCGCATTTTAGATTTCAGACAGATGACCATTTTATATGTAGTAATATTATAAGCATGTTCCCATATTAATTAGAAGCTATGGATTAATAATTTTAAATTTATAATAATGTTACTGTGCACTTTATTTTTTTTATTGTTTTTATTGTACAGTAATTAAATATAGCTGGTGAACATTTAATGTACATAATTCCAATTAAGAAAACTTTTACACAGCAAAGTTATTTTTTTCAAGTTTTCTATAAAAGGCATTAATGTGTCTAATTTTTTCATATTCTGAAATATAAACGCTCTTGAATACACATCTAATATCTTCTGAAATAAAGTTATATTTTATTGGATTGTGCACTCAGAGTTTCTCCCTTTATATTGTCTTAAATCAAATTCATATTTTCATGTGTAAATAAAAATAACTTACCCAGCTGGGGATACAGCTCAGTGGCACAGCACCTGCCTGGCAAGCACGGGATTGTGAGTTTGATTCCCAGCACCAAAATAATAATAATTTATCTCTTTAATATTCTCTATATAGAATTAGTATTTTAAAGCCAGAAGTTTTATTCCTCTATAATATTATCCATGCCATTTATGAGGTTATAAATTAGGATAAGTTCTACTGTGTCAATCAAAATAAAAGTACCTTAAATAAGAGATGATTTTTTTTTAATCCTAGACAAGCTCATGAGGAAAGCAATTAGGGATGGTAGTGTTAGCTCCACATTTATCAGAAACCCAGCTTCTTCTAACTGGTTGCTTGTTCATTATCAACATGAGCTAAAAAGTCATTCTGTTAAAGTAAAAAAAACATTCTGACACTTACCTAAAGAAGACTTAATCAAGAACTAATGTCATAGGTATCAGGATTCGCAATAGGGGAGAGAGAAAAGGGTCAACTCTGAATACGGACAACTTGGAATTTATAGCCAACAAGCAGAAAGTGCAGGTCAATAGATAGAAAATTATTAAGAGGCTATGGAGATTCTTGCTAGATTGACTTTGCAAGATTCTTGCTAAAACTGGGCCATGCAGGCATGTACAGGGACCAAGGTTAAGGATAAGTTGAAGAGAGTCCAGGAGACCCTGTCTAAATGTTGTAAAAGAGAAAATTATTTTCATGTACACATCATGGCCTGAAATAGCTGATCCAGCCCCAATCGCCTTGGCCTCATGTTAATAGGTAGGGAGAAAGAAAAAAGGTGGATAAAGATACCTACTGTTTTTCAAGAAGGGTGTTCCTGAGAAGTTTCACCTAAAGGTCATGCTTATGTTACATTGGCCAGAATATAGTCACACAACTATACTTAACTGCAAGAGAATTTGCATATGTAATTGGGAAAAATAGCCTTTATTTTGGTGGCTACATGAGCAACTGATATTTGAGAGACTTGGAGCATAAAAGAGTAGGATCCCAGCCACTTGGGAAGCTGAAGTGGAAGGATTGTGGGTTTGCTGCCAGTGTGGGAAACTTAGCAAGACACCTATCTCAAAAAACTAAAAGAAAGTATATTAGAGACATTGAGAGATTACCAGCAAACTGCGAAAATAAGTTTAACTAAAATTACACATTTTATGGATCAGATTTCTCTATTGTTCAGTGCAAATCTCATCTTCCTTTCATAGAATCCGAAAGTAATTACATTAATTATCAATGATTTTTAATTGAGCATATGAGAAAAATAACACATAATGGAAAAGAGTACATATAAATTTCAAACGATAGTGACTTGGCTTTTCTTGTACAATAGAATGACACTGACAATTAGGAAAACTAAAACTACTTTCATAGTAACCTTCATTTATGAAAATATAAATCCTTGTGCTACCTAAAAAGGCAAAATGGGAAAATTAAATATCAATGATTCGTCTTGCTGAGCATGTAGCCTTTCTTACATTAGTTGAAATAATGTAGTTTGCACAAATTTGGAGACATTTTAGAAATAAATTTCAGCCAAATAGCTAAAAAAACTAAAATTGAAATCCTCTTATTTATGTCTGTATTTATCTGTAAATGTGGTTTTAAAGAAGTTTTCAAGGACAACATGTTCTCATTAAGGTATCTTTTTTTATAAATGCCCAATTTCTTTCCATCAATTCAGTTCTATCACTGCACTGTCAAAGTAATCATCTTTAAAAACCCAGTATTTTATCTTTGTTTCTTACAGAAATACAAGTCTCCCACTTCTTGCTGTACTGATTCTATAACCACCTTCGCTTTTACTGAGTAGTTTATCATATTCATAACAGAACTTTCTGCTGTTTTTAATTAGATTTTATTGGTACATTTTAGATATACATAATGATCACAGTCATCACAGAGAATTTGTACTTGTACATGATATAACTTGATTCTATTTTTTACCCCATTTCCCTACCCTGCTTTCAACCCCTCCTTCCTTCCCCATTTACAAAAACTTTGTTTCCAGTGTTTTCTTCTTTTATCTCTTCTTTTATCTTTTCCCTTCTTTTTTTCCCTCCTCCCCCCACCCCATTTGAACATTTTCTTCCTATTTCATAATATCTATTATACACTTTGGTCCTCATTTAAACTTTTGGTTTCTCATACCAGAGAAAGTGTGTGCTATTTACACATGTGTGTCTGATTTAGTTCACTTAAAATTATGGTATCAAGGTGCATCCACTTACCTAGGAATGTCTCAAGCTTATCCTTATTTATGGAAGAGAAGCATTACACTGTATAAAAAAAAAAACAAACCACATCTTCATTCATTCACTTGTTGATAGGCATTTGGGATTTTTCCAAGATTTCGCTATTACAAATTGCCACAATAAACATGAGTGTGCACATATTGCTGTGGTATTATGCTTTTAATTGTTTCAAGAAGATGTTTTTGATACTCATGGAATGTATGCTTCAAATTTCAGATTAGTGAAACACATCATTGATCCTTGATAGGCCAGGATATTGAGATAATGGTTGCCTTAAGGTATTTCCAGGTGGAAGGCTTTGTTTGCTAATTATATATGAGATAAATTTCTGCTAGGATTTTAAGGTTATCATCTTAATAAACATCAAGGGCTCAAGTAGCAGATCCCCTGTTCTCTTAGAGCTGTGATGAATTGTCATTTTGCTATTATTTATGGGGTCCTTTTCTTAGGCTGGGTTCTTAAAAGTTGACGCCGGGCCCAAGATTTGAACGTAAGTGATTTATTTTAGAAACTAGGGAGTAGCAGGGAAAGCAATGCAGAGAAGGGGAGGAAGTCCAGCAAAAGGGAAATGTCAAGCAGAGTCCAGCAGGGAGAACTTCAGCATGACTCTTTGGGGCAGATAATATTTGCTCTTCTGTTCCCATCATTCTGTATAAAACATAATCAGAATCTCATTTCCGTTTTGGAGTATATGTGAGCACCTAGAATGCTTCTGAAAAGTTTATAACAATTATGTGTTGTCTCTCTTAGGTTAGAAAGAGTTAGGCTCTTCCTTATGTTCTAGAGATTTTAATTATTTCCTGTAAATCTATTATTTTTCAGGAGTATTTCTCGTTTTCTCAGTTCGTGTTTATTTGGTTTTGTTTTTGTCAACTGCGTGTCCATTTGCACGGTTTTTTAATAGCTCCTGGTATATTCCTATGAGCCACGCTTTTTGTTGCCAGGAAGTGCTTGGTGTCTTCCACAAACATAAGAATTTCATAATATTCTCTTTCCTTAAGACAATCTCTAGGGGCTGGGGATTTAGCTAAGCGGCAAAAGCGCCTGCCTGGCAAGCGCAAGGTCGTGAGTTCGGTTCCCGGTACCAGAGAAAAACCAAAAAAAAAAAAAAAAAAAAAAAAAAAGACAATCTCTAAATATGAAATTGGCACAAATTACAAGGCTTCTTTTCCAAACCAGTACTCTTTCAATCCTGTTCCTTATGACTTTCTCTGAAACACTTTTTATCCAGACAAATCTTTTCTACCAATTCTCAGAGGGTGTTGATTCTTTTGAGTAGCCTTTGACTTGAAAACTAATCAAAATCTTTATAAATTTGATTAGAACAAGCGTGGCTTTTGTTGAAGAACAGCTCCATTGGGAAATATTTGTCATGAAAGACTTTGTGATATAATTCAAGATGGGCAAATGTTGAGAGAAGCCAGCCAGGCAGATGTCTTTCCTGTTCACTGATGCTTAAATCTGAGTGTGTTCAACATGGCTTTGTTCAACTAGGAAAGAAATAGCAGCCCCTAAAACTACAGTGTCCTTTTTGAGCAAAAATCTTTTAATTTGGGAGGAGGTGTTGAGACAGGATCTCCTTATATTCCAGGCTAGTCTTGAACTCAGTATGTAGCCAAGGCTGGCTTCAAAAATGGTGTGATCCTCCAGCCTCTGCCTCCTAAGTCCTAGGATTACAAGTGTGGACCACCATGCCATCCTTTGAGCAAAAATGTTTTAATAGTCACTAAGATAGCCCGGTGTATGAGAAGAGTATAGATTTTGGAATTTGAAATTCTGGATCTGAATCCTGACAGCACTACTTAATAGTCCTATGACCCACTGAGATTCACTTTCCTACCTGTGAAATGAAAATCATAATGCCTTTCTCATGGGTTGGTTTCAAAGTTCAATGGTATGACATGCAAAGAAGAATGCCTGTCATGGTGGCTGTGTGATGTGATATGATATGTAGCTTTTAACAACAGATTCTGAACATAGAACCTACATCAAAGCAAAATGATAATATATGTGTAATTCTTTTTGAGACACTGGAGATCTAACTCACGGCCTTGTGCACACTGGGCAAGCTCTACCGCAGAACTGCACCCCCAGCACAACAAAAGGTAGAATTTCATCTTTAGGGTACAGAATGGAGATCTGGTCAGCCCCTAGTTTTCCCTCAAGCAAACGTGAGCTAGCACCAGCGTTGATGGATTGCCTCTGAATGTGTATGTGTTACAGCTGTGCAGCCCTCAGCATCGGGCTGCTGTGGGATTACTCTGCTTGCATATATTCGTTCATTGATTTTTTTTTATCTGACTGTTTCTGGTTTGACAATACATTTCAGCAGGCACTGTAGTTTTAGTCTCTTAATGGAATGTAAAACTCTAGCTCTATGCAAGTATTTAACGTGCAGGTATTATAACAAAGGCTGAAGCAAAGACGGTAATATGTCTGCAAGTGGGCAGTGTAATAGGAGCTACTATTTACTGAGTTTTTGTTGGATTGTTGGGAAAGAGATTTGGTTGTAGATGAAAGAAACACATTATAATAATGACTTAAACACGATTTAAATATACATTCTCTGTCATGTAAAAATCTGGATTTTGGCAGTTTTGTGGGAGGTGCACTATAGAAGGAGTCTGGGCTCCTTGTCTTTTATTGTTCCACTATCTTGAAAGTTTAGCTCTTCAACTAGGATATTTCACTGATAAGATCTCAAGCCAAACTTTGGGAAGGGATAAGACTTTGAGGGAAAGGTGTTCTCCCTTTCCTATTAGGATCATTGCCTATAGGTTTCATATGTCATTTCTGATCACATTCTATTGGCCAGCATTCGGTCCTAAGACCAAAGATAACTTCAAAGGACACTGCGAAATCTAGTTATTTTAAATTTAATTTTTTTCTCATAAATTTGTAGCAATGATACACATTGATGGAGTGCAGTGTGCTATTTTAACACATGTATACAGCATATACTGATTTCATGAGGATAACATTTTTTTCCATTTATCATTTATTTATGTTTGGAGAATTTGAGCCTTGCTATTGTAATTATTCATAAAACATATACCAGGTTATTGTGAACTATACTCACCACACTGTGCTGTAGAACACCAGGGTTATTTCTCCTATCCAAATCTATTTTGGTACCTGTTATTTGACCTCCCTTTGTCTGCCCTCCCCACTCCCTCCTTGGTGCAGTCATCACTATTCTACTTTCAAGGGAGTAGTTTTACCTTCCACATGTGAGAGAGAACATGTGTTGTCTTCTGTGTCTTGTCTCACTGAATGTCTAATTCCATCTATTTAGCTGCAAATGGCAGGATTTCATTCTGTGTGGCTGAGTAATACTCCACTGAGTAGATATTCCACATTTTTATCCATTCATCTGTTGATGATCGCCTAAGCTGAGTCTGTATCTTATCTATTGTGAATGGCGCTGCAATGAACATTGGCACATGGGTATCGCTTTAGTGTGTGAATTTCATCTCCTTTGGATACGTATACAGAAGTGGCATCAATGGACCATATGGTAGTTCTATGTTTAGTGGTTTGAGGAACATGTTATTATCCATAATGGTTTTACCAAATCACATTGCCATGACTGTGTATAAGTATTCTGTTTCCTCCATATCTTTGACAGCATTGGACATTCTTCTTGTCTTTAAAAACAGCCATCCTAACCAGAGTGAGGTGACATTCCATTATGGTTTTGATCTGCCTTCCTTGACACCGAATGATATTGAATATTTTTCATATACTTGTTAGCCATTTGTGTTACTTCTTTTGAGAAACATGTATACAGTCAATTTGTCCACCTTTACTTGGATTACTTGTCTCTCTCCCTCTTTTTACACAGGGGACGGGGTCTTGTTGTGTTACCCAGGTTGGGTCTTAACTCCTGGGCTCAAGGAATCCTTCTGCCTGAGCCCTTCAAATAGCTGGGCCTATAGGTGAATGCCTGGTGGATTACTTCTTGTTGTTTTGTTAAACAAAGTTTGGACCTGGTGGATTACTTCTTGTTGTTTTGTTAAACAAAGTTTGTTAAATTTTTTGATTCCCTTATGTATTCTAGACATTAATAGTTTGCCAGTTGAATAGTTTGAGAATATTTTCTGCCAGTCTGTATGTTCTCTTCTTATTTTGATGATTGTTTTTATTTTTGCACAGCAAAACTTCTTAATTTGATGTATTCCTATTGATGTAATTTTATTTTTTTCTATGCTTTTGGAGAATTTATCCCTATAAAATTTGTCACTATAAAAATATACAAAAGTGTGTCCCTTATATTTTCTTATATTAGTTTCAGGTCTTATATTCAGGTCGCCCATTCATTTTGAGATGATTTTTGTAACTGACGAGAGATAGAGACATGTTTCAGTGTTCTGCATGTGGATATACAGGTTTCCTGGCATTATTTATTAACAAGGGTGTCCTTTATCCATGTATGATTCTAGGACCATTGTCAAGAATCAGTTAGCTGTGGGTGAGTAAATTTATTTCTAGGATTTCTATTATGTTCCATTGGTCCATGTGTCTGTTATAAGGTAATACTATGCTGTGTTTGGTTAGTATGGCTCTGCATTTCCTCTCAAAGAAGGTATTATAGCAACTCCAGCTTTGGACATTTTTTTATTTTAAAGAAAAAGGAGCAAAAACAAAATAACAAAAAAGACAAAAAGAAAACAACACAAAGACAATAGAAATAATACAGAATTCCAAAAAAAGATTATAGGAAATTAACAATGGCTGATCTACTACATAATGTTGTCTTCAAAGTAGTTGCTCAGATTACCTGATATAGGGGTGCAAGAGTGATCAAACAATTAAAGATTAACTGTTCCTTTCAATAAACCCTTAGAAAAAGAAGCATTGGGCTTTCTTCAGTTTGCATTTTTATTTGAGTCTTCTGTGCTTCCTTATGAAATGCAGTCATAATTGGAAATCCAGTCTTTATTCTGAGTCATCGTGACTCTCACTAGCTGTTTCACTAAGAGACAAAAGAGAGAACAGATATTGGGAAACATACCAAAATTGTCTGTCCACAATTACTATGTATCAAGCTGTGCTAAACATTTAAAATATTGTCCTATTTAGTGTTCACAACATCTGTACAACTTTTACAGAGGCATATTTTGAGACACAGTCTTGAGATACAGACAAGTTAACTAATTGTGTTAAGGTCTCAGAAGAAATCAGTGTCATAGCTATGATTTGAACCCAGGCAGTCTGACTTGAGAGCAGTATTCTCAGGGCCACTACGGTGTATAATCTTCACTTGCTCATTATCTTCCTTGGTCTTTTAGGCTGTACTGGTTGCAATTATTAAAGGGCATCAAGGATATTTTATAAATTGTTTATCCATGACTTTAGGTACTGAATCATCTCCATCACAACATTCCTATCTTTTTTGGTGCAAAATAGTGTTCAGTACAACTTGGTCTGGATGGAGTGACAAAAGAAAAGTAACACCACAGAAATGTGACAAGAGTCTTAAAAAAAGCAGTTTTGGATTTGAAAGGAATGTATTTATGCAAAGATAAATTCAAAGTCTTTTGAACACATTCAGCTGATTTGATGATGAGACAGAAAAAAATGTATTCAGTGTATCACAAGAACATTGAAGTGAAAAGATTTTATCCTCCAACAACAGATGTTGTAGTTTATCTCTTCAGTCTTTGAGATTTCAACCAGATGTATAGGTCATCAGCTCCTATGTTAATATAAAGGCTTCCATGTAACAAGGAAAATGAAACAATAAAGAATAAATTGATATTTTAAAATACAAGAGCATCCAGAGTATATCCCAAATGAACACTTGGTGTTAACTAGAGTCAATTTTCATCAACAGTTGCTTATTTCTGTTTGTTCATATAGTTCTTCAGTTTTTAACAGTTCGGATTGGGTCATATGCATTTGTGCTACATGTTTGCACCTACCTCTCATACTTTTTACTACATTTGAGATACAAACAGAGGAGTAGCTAGACTTTTCATATTTTGAGGAAGTATAATATTCTAGCTTTCTGAAAGGAGTCAGTAGTTATAATGAGATTAATGAAGATGGTAAAAGTTATGGAAGTACTTAGCAAGGAATTGAGAACATTTTGAAACTTTTCCAGCTTATGTTTTTTGAAATATATATTAGCTCCATATTAGCAAATTTAATATTTATTGCTATTGGATCCAGTGTTCTAGATTTGTTTCTTCTTCTCCTTTTAATAACAAAAATTGATATTATAAAGACCTTTGTAATTCACAAACCTGGCTCCCATACCTTATCACATCTGGCTTGCATAGACTCTTGGAGAAAGATGAGAATAGATTTGTTATTGTTATTTTGAATTTGGAGTAACTGAGACATAGAGAGATTAAGCTGGATGCCCAGTGATAACTAATAATCAGAATGGCTGTGCCTGCCTGCCAGGCTTCCTCTATGTTTTCCTTCTTTCTTCCTTCCTTCCATCCTTCCTTCCTTCCTTCCTTCCTTCCTTCCTTCATTTCTTCTTTCCTTCCTTCCTTCTTTCCTTCCTTTCTTCTTTCCTTCCTTCCTTTCTTTCTTCCTTCCTTTCTTCCCTCTTACCTTTCTTCCTTCTTTCTTTCCTTCCTTCCTCCCTCCATTTTTTACTTCCTGCTTTCCCTCCCTTCCTTTCTTCCTTTCTCTCTATTGCACACTTGTTTTTACTAATGATTTCATTTTTCAATAAAAGGAGATCCATTATGTTCCAGGCACAAATTTATGTATTTGGAATGCAAAGTTGTACACAAGATACAGTCTTCCCTCTATGTTTATGTCTATAGATTTTATGTAAGGATATAACATACAGAGGATTGGGGGAGACAAACATTAAGCTAGTGCAATAAATGTACAACTATACTATGTTAAGTGACATTTGAATGAAAATATGACAGAAAACAAAAACACATTTGGTGGTGAGAGAAAGCCTCTCTGGGGAAGCAACAGTAAAGCAGAAATGGAAAATATATATGGAAGCCAGACAGATTGAGAATTAGGTTGTGTGTTTATCAGTCAAGATATTCTCTCAAATTTCTAGTGGCTTAAAATAATGAAGTTTCTCTCTCACACTACACGTCTGTGACTGGATAGGCTGGAGACTGTGCTTCACAGCATCCTCAGCCTACACTCCAGACTTGAGAGCAGACAGAATTTTGGATTTGCGTTTTCTCTGCAAACAAAGGGGTGAGTGATGAACCTTGCATTTAATCTAAAGCTCTTATCTGGAATCACATACCACGTTCCACAGGCAATGCAGGTCAAACTGGCCATTGTAACATAAAGGGAGTAGGGATGTCCAATCCTAACTTACTCCGGAAAGTGAAGAGAATAGGAAATATTCAGTGAAAAAACTAATGCTCACATGGGTAGGGGAAGAGTGTGGAAAGGGGGCACTCCTAGCTAAAGTAACAACATGTGCAAAGGCCCTGAAATGAGCAAGAACCTGGTGATTTTTGAAATTCAGAGTAGAAGCATTTTGCCAGGATGAGGTGAATACATGGGAAATGGCCAAAGAAAAGAGGAGATAGTTAATCTTTACAGACTATGGGGAAGGATGGGAATTTTATTCCAAGTGTAAAGAAACTACTGACATTTTAGGCAGAGAAATATCATGACATTAGAGGTATTTTAAAAGAGTACTGGCTAATAACAATCATTATTCTTGGACATTAAATTGAAAGGAAAGCCAGGAATGAAACAGGCACATTTCCAACTTTTTGAAGTCAAATTGCATGGTAGTCCCTACATTCAAGCAGGGTTACCTGAGACAAACAATCTGTTTTAGCAAACGTTATCACCTTGTTCTACCTCCTCTCCTCACACTTCTCAACTCATGCAGACATGTCACCCCCCGCAACATGCCACAGAGAAGGAAGGTGATGCTGGGCTCTCCCTTCACCCCTCTCTTCTCTTCTCCTCCTCAGGACCTGGGCCTGTTAGTGTTGAAAGGAAGAGCAGAAGATGGTTTTGTATCAATGCCTCAACTATTTGGTGATAGGAGAAGAGGTTGTCTTTTGGTTGTCTTTCCTATTTGTCCATGGGAAGCTAATGACACAGGGCTGCTGATACCTTCTCAGCCTAATTAATTCATATGGGTGTCCCCTCAGGTGATCGTCTGCTCCAGGGTCTTTGTGAGGTATAAGATGCATGGGCTCACTCATGGCTCATGCAGGGCTCCTGTCCTGGCTCCAAGGAGAATAGGTTCCGGAGGACGAAGGATAGACATGAGGGGTAAGGACTCATTAGAAATGAAAGTGATTTCAGTGGTCATGTGGAGTAAAGAAGCTGGGAGAAAAATAATTCAATCCTCAGAAAGGAGGATGACTGAATTCATGATCTTGAACAAAATATACATTCCTAGAGTGACACGTTCAAAGGATTCTCCCTGAGAGTAGATGACTAGCATGTACAGAAAAATAAACAAGAAGTTCAAAGATGAACAGGCCAAAAAATTGAGACCTCAGCTAATTTTTTGAGACAGGGTCTTCATAAATCTCTACACTGCCCAGGTTAAGCTCACACTTGCAGTTGTCCTGCTTCAGCCTCTGGGGTGCTGGGATTAAAAGCATGTACCATATACCATCATGTCCTGATCCTGGCATTCTTTAGTTGTGGCCACATCACACCAATGTCTGCCTGTGATCGCAGTGCCTTCTCTGTGTGTCTTCTCCTTTTTGGTCTGGATCTCATCTTGCTCTACTTCATTCTTAAAATAACACTTGCAACTATGGTGACCCACCTGAGTGACCCAGGGGAACCTCCCCATTTTAAGATTCTTAACTGAATTAAGGTATTTTCATAATCTTGGAACATTTTCAAGTCTCAAGTATTAGGGCATCTTTGAGTTCCCATTGTTCTGCCTACCACAGAGAAAGAAGAGAGTGTGAAAATATTCCAAGGAAGAAGACAAGTGACTACTAAGGTGTGTGATACAGCTGTATAGTTCTTCCCCAAGAGAGCTGACGAGATTGTATGAGGGGCCTAAAACTACAAAGGGTCACTGTTTTCACTGCTACTAAATCTTTGGAAAGAAAGTTGATTGACACTTGCACCCAAACAGCTAAGACTATCTTCTTCGGTTTGGTTGATTATGTAATCCAGGGCCAGGTTTTTTCACTGCCTATATCTTCCTTGTTTAGTGAGCATAGGAATATTATGAAGGAGGCTATTTAATGTGCTGAAATTTGCTGCTGTCTGCAGGAAAGGAGGATACTGCCTTGGAGAAATTCCATGCTATTCTCAAGTGAGAGAGTCAATCTTGATTCTTTACCCTTTGCTCTCTTTTCATTGAAGATGGAGAGAAATCACTTTCTTAGCCTTCCTTGCAGTTAGTGTGATGTTATAAAGTGATGTGTTCAAAGAAGCTTAAGGAGAAGCTTGATGAGAGTACTTTTGGTTCAGCTTTTATTTTTTTAAGGGACAGATATAGTTGATGCCCCTCTCCCCATGCATAAACTTGCTCCTGCCCTAACTGAGGTTGCTATTGTATATGCTGGAGCTGTCTGACCTATTTGCATAAGAATCATAAGCCACACACTGAGCATGAGGAATCATCTGGATGAAAGACTATTGAGTCTTTAATGATCCTATTTTGAAGCTGAACTAGTAATGTAAGCAACTGCTTAACTCTAAATATTTCCTGTTTATTTTTTGTTTGTTTTTCTTTCTGGTACCCAGAATCAACTCAGGATCTGGCGCTTCTGAGGCAAGTGCTGTTGTTGCTGACCTAAAACCCAGCCCAATATTTCCTGTTTAAAAAGAAAGGACACCTTTTAGAAAAATGATTCTTACTTGGAAACATGCATTTCCATCTTATGCAGATGGATTCTGTATTTACTCTACAGATACTGTGCTTGCAAGACAGAAGCTGATATTCTTCAGATACCTTTCCTAGGCTAGGGGAGCAATGTAGGAACAAGATGAGGTTCACCTTGTTTTGTCAGTGCCGGATACTTAAACAGAGGGCTGAGGCAGCTCATCTCCCATCTTATTGGTCTCTTTTTGCTTCCTCTGCTTTAATTCCCCTTGGTACTATTTCTCCAATTATACAGCTTCTTCTCTCAGGTTTACCTGCACTGCACCTTGGGTTGAGTGTGTGCTACAAAGCTCATGTGTTGGAAACTTAAAGCCCAATGTAAGTGTTTGGAGGAGAGAGCTAATGGGAGGTGCTTAGTTCATGAGGGCTCTCACCTCACAAATGGATTGGTGCTTTTATTGTAGGAGTGGGTTGATTATGATAGCAGTTGAGATCCCTTCTACTCTTGTGTTTACTCTTACCCTTCCTCCTCGGATGACACAGGAAGAGATCTTTCACCAGATGCCAGCCCCTTGATCTTGGTCTGCTCTGCCTCGAGAATACTAAGAAGTAAATTTTTGTTGTATGTGAATCAGCCAACCTGACGTATTCTCCTATAACTGCACAAAGCAGAATGAGAAATCCTTTCACTGCCCTTCCTCTGCCACAAAAGTGTCTGGAAAGGGCTGTGCCCACTCAGCATGGACTCTCCTACATGTGATTGAATTAGGTCAGTTTGTGAGAGAGGTGTGAAAAATAAGTAAGCTGTTTAATTCTTGACCAGCATATTGAATTCCTCTCAGCTTTCCTCACATATGTGACATAGGTCCCAAAATATTTAGGGTAATAACAGCAGTTGCTTTAGGAATTGCTCAACTAATATGTTTAAGCTTTTTTGGTGCTTTGCTGTGATTTGATGTACACTGGGTCCCAAGTCCATTTAGACTGTAACTGTGAACTGGGTAAAATCTGATTGCTAGGGGCTGGGGATGTGACTCAGTGGTAGAGCTACTGATTTGCATGCACAAAGACCTGGGTTTGATCCCCAGCACCACAAGAAATCTAATTGCTAAATAAAATCTTGTCAGGTAGAGTATGAAGAAAAGCACAACACAAATAGTTCACTAATTTATAGCCTTTATTTCTCCAAGATAATTTAGTTTAAGAAGCTTCTTTCTGCATGGTTAAACTTCAAACACTTGGTCATAGATTCTTCCAGCAAAAAATTTGCCTCAAGCATATCCCAGAGTCCTCCATTTTCTCAGTACATTATTCCGTGGCTCACCAACCTACTCAGAAATCGCAGTTACATAGGATTGCTCTCTTTATCCTACTCATTTTGATTACTTTGTTTGTTTATCAGTACTGCATGACTCCTTGTAGATTTTGTTCTATTTCCCTTGTGCCTCAAGGTTTTCAAACAGCTGTTGTGATACTAAAAATAATGCAGTGAGGTCTTCAAGTAGGAACTTCTCCCACTTATTTTAAATTCTATATTTTACAAGTTTCAAAAAATAAATTTTGTAGGGCTCTCCATTTTTTGAATTTTATGAACCAGGTTCTTGTTCTGTTTGAGATCATAATATTTTGTAAATTCTATATCAGGAATAGGAAAACATCTGCCATGGATTCTTGCAATTTGTGTTTAGATGGACAAGAGAATGAAAGCTTATGTGTGTTTTGTATCACTGTCTTCTGTAACAGATAAATTACTGTGTACCATTTGTACCCTTCTGGACTAATTTGGAGCATACTGGGAACCCTTAGTAGTTGTCCTGCTTTTATTCATTTTTCTGTCTGAATACCAGAATTCCTAACATACACTAGGTAGGCATTCAGTCAATGCTTGTTGGTTGAATGAATGAGAACATCAGACAAAGTTTTGGAATCTTTGGTTTTCATTACTAAAATTCTCCATTTGTGACTCGCTCATTAGGCAGGCACTTAGAAGACCTGATTCACAATTCCATGTGTACTGCTTACTATATTTTTAAATGTTTTATTATTTTTACATGTGTGAATTATTAATGGGTTAAGTGTGATATATCAACACATGTATACTATGGCTGCAATAATGAGAGATTCATAATACCTCAAAGGCTGAAAGGGTTGAAAGAAATAATAAATAACTTCAAATATTCAAGTGTTTTATAACCTAGCACAGAATTAGAACCTGGACAGTCCATACAAGAAATACAGCTGTGTTCCTGGTTTTGGGAAGATGATAATCTGGTTGGGCCTGACAAAACTTAGTGTTATAAATATAAAAGGAGATGGTATGAAATATGTGGGATAAATCTTGATTCATTTGAAAAATCAGACAGTACAAATATTATGTTGACAAAGGGATTGGTCAAGGACATAAAGGAGCATGTTTGTGGAGCATTATAGTGGGACTTAACCCATCTTCCAAAGCAATGTTCTGCAAATTTGGCAGAACGTTAGAATAAGTAGGGAACTTTATAAATAACATTGCACAGGCCGCATCCCAAACCAGTGATAACAGACTCTATGGGTGTGAGAAGCGGCCATCAATACTTTTTACAATCTTTCCAATTAATCACAATGAAAGCTAGGTTTAAGAATAAATATTCCAAAGCCATGCTTCTCAAACTCTAATCACCTGGACATTTTTTGAAATGTGAATATGTGAGATTAAAAAGCAGATTCTGATCTGATATGATCTGAAATATGTCTGAAATGGGGCCTGAGATTTTACATACCTAACAAGCTCCCAGGTAACTAATTAATGCTGCCAGCAAAAGAGCTACAGTTCTGAACAGCAGATTTCTGAAGGATATGTACATAGGTCACATATCAAGTAGTGTGATGAGCACTGTGTACCAAGCACTATGCTGAGAGCTATTCTTCTATCATCTCATTTACTCTTAAAAACAAACATATAAGGCTATTATTAGTCCCATTTTAGAAATAAAGAGACAGGTTAAGCAGAGAAATCATTGCTAATGTTGGACAGTACTTTCAAGATTGAGCATAGACTCAGACATATCTGAAATCAAAAGCCATAGGTCAATGGAAATTGCTAGAAACTCTCAAATGCTAAGTAGAAGGGTTTAGATCTGAGGAGGTAGGCATGATCTTTACAGGCATAATTTTCATCAGATCACTGCAAGGAAAGTACCCATTGCACTGTTGTGTCATGTACCATACCACGCAGATAAAGAACATGGTACCAGGCATGCTCAGAGATGGTGAAGCTTTTAGAGCTTTCAGTGATACAGACAGCCCACTGTGGCACACATGGCACAGGTCTGCCACCAGTGCTACACTGAGGCCGTTCTCCAGCACAACAAGGTCAAAGATGCCTTAGATAATGTAGAGTGTGAATAAGTATTGAGAGAAAAACACTGCTAGTGGAGGATGTCAAAAGCAAAACACCAATGTATCTTTCAACTGCCAATACCAAAAGATAGTTGATTCTGGAGGTAGAAATTGTATTTCTAGAAAGTATTTGGCTCTGGTTCCTTGTTTCAGATATTCTTCTAAATGAAAGTAAGTCAGATAGAGCCCCACTTCTCTGTGGTTTTTAACTTGAGTTTGTTTTTGTCTCTTTCCAGAAAGCTGAAAAATGAACTGTTAGAAGCAAAACGTAAAAGTGGGAAGACCCAGCAGGAGACCAGCCGAGTCTGTGTTCACTGCCAGAGAGAACTGGGCCTAATCTTTGACCGAGGAGACCCGTGCCCCGCCTGCTCACTGAGGGTGTGCAGTGAGTGTCGGGTCGTGAGCCCGGATGGCACCTGGAAGTGCGTTGTGTGTGCCAAAGTCGCGTGAGTTTTTGGCCCTCTTGTGGAGATTTGATGGGTGAAGGGATTCATGTAGGGAAAAGAAAAACATAGCATTTTTAATTTAGGGAAAAAGAGTACAGTTGAAGTACAACCCAACCACAGGTTCAGCAATGCCTTAGCAGGTGTCTGAGGTGTGCTTGTGCATATGTGAATCCGTGTGCATGTGTGCATGTGTGTGTGTGTGAGAGAGAGACAGGGTGAGAGAGAGACAGAGAGAGACAGACAGAGAACAATTGTTTCAAAGGAGAAAACAGTCTCAGTCCACATGGCTTCACTGAAAGCACAGACAATTCCCCTGAGATTTTCTCTTACACTTCAGAGTGACTGGCAAGATGACTGTCAAATGCTCAGCCTGTTCGTCACATCACTTCAAACACAGCTGAAGTACTTCCTCAATTTCTTCTCTTCAAACCCACCTTTCCCTGAGAAAGGGCACATGGAGAGAACCTTCCCACTTGCCACTGCGTTTAGGCTGTGGGTGTGCAAGGGGCAGGGATTTCAGTCTGCTAACTTGAGTGTAAGTGAAAACCATTCTTTTCCAATATAACCTAGGGTCTAATCCTGATGTAGCCTTTGTTGCTGCTGGGGCCTACCAAACTCCAGTCCTCTGGAGCAATCTCCTGTGAATCAACTGATATATTTCTCTTCCCAATGTCTCTGTCCACCATTCAGGAAGGGGCCTCATAATATGATTCCAAGGCAACTCAGTGTTGAGCTGTCTTTGCTTTGGTTGAGGTAGGAAATGTTGGCATTACTACAGCTTGTTTAATTTCGTTTAGCTCAGTTTGTCTTTTCCCTTAACTAACTTATCCTGTCACAGGCATTAAGAGGCCATCTTGGGAAGAAAAGTGAGTAAGCAGTGTGGTAATAGCCGTGACCTTCAATTGCCAACTTCTTTGAATAAGGAGTATTGTTCTGTTGAAGACTTGTATTTTCAGTAGCCTACATTATTTAGGAGGTAACTCTGAATATAACATTTCTCACTATTTTTCTACACTGAATTGAAATAAGCAGTTCTAAAGAAATGAGACACTTAATTTCTTTCATTGCTTACTTTGAATATAGTATTTTGATTTACTTAAGTGATCATTTTCAATTCTTTATTCCACATAAAAAGATGTATGTTAGTACTTTCTTCCCTTCAGTGGCCAATATCCTCTACCAGATCTGGAAGAAAGAACACCAGCTACATCTCTGGTACGTGCACTTCACAACAACCTTTGACTGATTTAAAGCCTCCGTTACACATTTGGTGCACATCTGGTGCTAGCTCCCTGTGTTGCAGAGATCTTCTCCCACCTGCTGACCTGGCTTCTCTCTTTCTTAGTGGTGCTTTTATGAGAAGCAGCCTCTAATAGTAATTGTTTAATTTGTTCATCTTTCCCACATGACTAGTGAGACATTGTCAGGATCCTATGAAAGAAAATATTCCTTAGCCTGCAAATCATGGAAGTATTCTCCTATATGATCTTCAGTAATTGTTATTTTACTGCTAGACTTATAATCTACCTGCAAGTGAAAGTGACACCAGTATTTTAAACTCATGATGACTGAGAGTTTTCTACTTATCCTTTTAGTTCTGACTGTATTTGCTGTACATTTCAGATCTACCGCTTTGCTGCATTTCATTGCTCCATATTCTTTGCTACATTCCTGTGCCTCCAGTAGGTGTAATTCTTTCTGCATTCAAGGCGTCCCTTAGTGATGAGTGCCTTCAGTGGTTTTATTTAGTATGGCTTCATTTCATTCTTAATTTTCAGACATATTATCAATGGTTATTGCTTTAGTTTTAATTTAAATTAAATTTATTTTAGATGGTACATATAAACCTAACAATTGTACACATTAATAGGGTATCATGTAATATTTTGATACATATATATGAGGTAATGCTTAAATCTGTGTAATCATATCCATCTCCTCAAACAATTATCAGTTCTTTGTAATGAAATCATTCAACATACTTTCTTGTAACCTTTTGAAAACTAAAATAAATTGTTGTTTTCTAGATTCACTTTAATGTGCAGTAGCATCTCAGAACATCTGAGTTTCTTGTTCCCGTCAAGTTATAGCTTAGTGCCCACTGATCAATCTGTCCCACCATCACTCTCTACTACTCTTTCCAGCTTCTAGAAACTCTCAACTTTTCTAGACTCCAGTTATGAGTGAAATCATGTGGTAATTGCCTTTCTGCCTGGATTTTTTCACATCATAATCTCTAATTACATCCATGTTGTCACAAATGACAGGCTGTGACTCTTTTTATGGCTCAGTGGTATTCCAAGTTTCTATGTACTGCACTTTTCTCATGCACTCACCAGTCCATGAGTACTCTTGTTTCTGTTTCTTGGGTATTGTATATACTGCACCTTGGGAATGCAAAGACCTCTGCCACACAATTATTTCCTTTCTTTGGAGTATTTGCCCACTGGTGAGATAACTGGATCATATAATACCTCTGGTTTCTTTCTTTTCTTTTCTTTTCTTTTTTTTTTTTTTTTTTTTTTTTTTAAACCTGCACACCTTTTTCCCCAATAGCCACCGGTTATTGAATCTGGGGATTAAAGTTACTAACTTTCAGTCAGTTAAAGATTCCATTGGCTTCTCTTAGAGAAACTAGCTATTAGGATACTCTTGCCCCTTTGAAAGTAATATTTTTCTTGACTGTATTTTTTATTTTAAAGAGAATAAAACAAAATTTCAAAACAAGATGATAGGAGGGAAATTAGTTACTCAGTGTACAAGACATCAGCATTTAATTGTCCAAACGATATTAGCACAAACTCTTCTCCCCAATGAAACAAAGGAAATTAGTAGTATAACTACCCCAACTAATATATATATATATATATGTAAATTTTTTACTTTCACCTTCCTTCTTTTTTCCATTCCTCCATCCATGTTTCTCTTTCCTTTTGAAGTTTCCTCCCATTTTACAATATCTATTGTGCATTTTGGATCTTATTTACTCTTTCAGCTTCTTACACTAGGAAGACAATGCAATGTTTACACACATGTATCTGGTTTATTTCACTTATGATTATGCTCTTCAGTTGCATCAATTTACTTATAAAAGTCTCCAGTTTACCCTTCTTTATGGCTCAGTGATACTGCTTATATAAAAAGACCACATCTTTTTTTATCCATTCCTCAGTTAATGGGTTTTGGGTTGTTTCCAAGGCCCAGCTATTACAAATTGTGCTGCTATAATCAGGGCTGCACATATATCACTGTGGTATGATGCTTTTAATTCATCTGGGAAGATACCTAGCAGGGGAATAGCTGGATCAAATGAGATCTCCAATCCTAGTTTTTTAAGGAGTCTCCACTCTTATTTCCATAGTGGTTGCACCATCTACACTTGCACCAACAGTGCAGAAGGCTTCTTTCTCTTCACAGGCACTCAAGCATTTTTTATAGGTTGATTTCTTGATAACAGCCATTCTTTCCGGGGTGAGAAGGAATCTCAGTGTTATTTTAATTTGCGTCTCTCAAATGATCAGTGATGTTCAACATTTTTTCATATATTTATTTGCTCTTTGCACTTCTTGGTCTGAGCAGCATGTATTCATCTCCAATGCCTATTTTTGGATTGGGTCTTTGAATTTGGGAGGTCTGATTTTTTTTAGTTCTTTATACATTGTCAACATTAATCCTTTGTCTGATGAAAAGCTGGTAAACATTTTTCCCATATTATGGGTTGTATCTTCACTCTACTGATAGTTTCTCTTGCTATGCTTTTTAATAAGAAGAGATTGCAGTTGTTGATTCTTTGTGATCGAGGATTTATTCATAAAGTCTTTGCCTACACCAAGTTCTTCAAGAGTTCTACATATTCTATCGTCCAGCAGATTTAATATTCCTGTTTTAATATTTAGATCTTTGATCTATTTCAAATTTATTTTAGTGCATGATGAAAGATATGGGTCCCGTTTTTATCTTCAGCATGTGTGAGCCAGTATTTGCAGCACCATTAATTAAAGAGGCTATCATACTTCCAGTGAATGTGTTTGGCACCTTTTCAAAAATAAGATGGCTGAGTATATTTGGTGCTGTATCTGCATATTGTAGTCTGATTCACTGATCTTTGGATTTTTTTTGTCGGCATCATGCTGTTTCTATCACTATAGTTTTATAGTATAATTTCAAGTCAGGGATTGTGATGCCCCATGCCTTGTCTTTGTTGCTCAGAAATGCCTTTTCTATTCTGGGTCTCTTCTGGTTCCAAATGAATTTTAGGTTTGTTTTCTCTAATTCTGTGAGAAATGCTATGGGAATTTTGATGGTAATTGCATTAAATTTGTATACCAGTTTTGGAAGTATGGCCATTTTCACTATATTGGTTCTTTCTACCCAAGAGCAAGGGATATCTTTCCATTTTCTAATATCTACTTCAATCTTTTTCAGAATATTGTAGCTTTCAGTGTAAAGTTCTTTTACACCCTTTGTTAGATTCATTCCTAAGTATTTCATTTTTTGAATGTTATTGTGAAAGGTGTTATTTCCCTAATTTCTCTCTCAGTGAATTTGTTATTCACTGAGAATGAATGTGCAGGAAGGCTATTGATTTTTGAGTGTTGATTTTGTATCCAACTACCCTACTGAGTTTGTGTCTTGGTTACTTTTCCCTGGTTGCTGAAACAAAATATCTGACACCCCAAATTAAGGAAGGATAGGTTTATTTAGCTCCCAGTTTGTGGAGATTTCAGTCCATACTCAGCTGGCTCCGAGGCAGGATGGCACATGGCAGAGGGCAACCCTTCATCTCAGCAGAAGATAGTAAAACCAACAAAAGCAAAATGGAGGAGAGGCAGCTGGAAAAGCAAGCCTCTTTCTCTCCCTTACACTGTATGCAAACTATCCACCCCAGGGCAACTGTAGCACTCACATCCATAATTACAACATTGGAATCAATCATACCTTTAGAAGCCTGCCCCATGACTGCATGAGGCTTTAGGGGGGACATTCAGACACAAACCATAACAGTTTGTTCATTAAATCAAGCAGTGATTTAGTGGAGTTTTTGGGGTCTTCTATGTAGAATATCATGTCACCTGCAAATAATGATAATTTAACTTCTGCCTTTCCTTTCATTGTTCCTTTTATTTCTTTCTGTTGCCTAATTACTCTGGCTAAAGTTTCCAGGACTATGTTGAATAACAGTGGAGGCAGTTGACATCCTTGTCTTATTCCTGATTTTAGAGAGAAAGCTTTCAGTTCCTGTCCATTTAATGTGATGTTGTCTATTGGTTTTTCATAGATGGCTTTTATCAGATTGACATAAAGATCATCTATGCCAATTTTCTGTGGGGTTTTTATCACAAATGGGTGCTCATCTTTGTCAAAATCTTTTTCAGCATGTATTGAGATATTCATACAATTTTTGTCATTGGTTCTGTTAATATAGTGTATTACATTTATTAATTTATGTATGTTGAACCATCCCTTCATCCCTGGGATGAATCCCACTTGGTCATGGTGTATAACCTTCTTGATGATTTGCTGCATTCCATTTGCCAGTATCTTATTGAGTATTTTTGCACCTGTTTTCATTAGGGAGTCTGGCCTGTAATTCTCTTTCTTAGTTGGATCATTCTCCAATTTTGTTAGGGTAATGCTTGCTTCCAAGAATGAATTTGGGAGTATTGCTTCCTTTTCAATTTCATTAAAGAGTTTGAGAAGTGGTAGTGTTAAGTCTTCTCTAAATTTCTTGTGGAATTCAGCAGTGATTCCATCAGAGACTGAGCTTTTCTTTGTTCATAGATTTACATCTTGGATTTCATTGCTTGATATTGGTTTATTTAGGATTTTTACATCTTCTTGATTCAGCTTTGGCAATTCATATGTATCAAGGAATCTGTCCATTTTTTCTGCATTTTCCATCTTATTAGAATACAGGTTTTCAAAGTAGGTATAGATGATCTTCTGGATTTCTGTGGGTCTATTGTGACTTCACCCTCTTCATTCTTAATTGCATGAATTTGAGTCTTTTCTGTCCTTTTATTGATAATGTTGTCTTAGGGTTTGTCAATTTTATTTAATCTTTCAAGGAACCAATGCTTCAATCCATTGATTCTTTGTATTTGTTTTTACTCTCTAGTGCATTAATTTCTACTCTGATCTTTATAATTTCCTCCCTTGTATGAGCGTTTGATTTATCCTGCTGTTCTTTTCCTAAAGGTTTGAGGTTCACCATTAGACCATTTATTTGTACTTGTTCTGGTCTCCTGATATGGGTATTCACTGCTAAAATTTCCCTCTTAGGAATGCTTTCATTGTGTGCCATAAATTCTGGTATGTTGTATTGTCATTATCATTTAAACATAGAAACTCTCTAATTTCTTCTTCAATTTCATCTCTCACCCATTGGTTTTTCAAGATGGTGCTATGTAATTTCCATGTGTTTATGAAGTTCTTGTGGTTTCTTTTGCTATTGATTTCCAGTTTCATTACAATATGGTCTGATAATATGTATGGAATAATTTTAATTCCTTTGCATTTACTTAAGCATGTTCAATGAGTTAGTAGGTGGTCTATTGTGGAGAATGTTCCATGTGCCACTGAGAAGAATTTGTATTCTAATGTTGTAGGGTTGGTTGGACATTTTGTAGACATCTACTAAGTCCATTTGTTCAAAACTTTGGTTCAGTTCTATTATATCATTTTTTAATTTCTGTCTAATTGATCCATCTTTTTGTGACAGTGGGGTATGGAGTTCCCCCAATACAACTGTATTAGTGTTTATTTGATTTTTCATGCTTGTGAATTTTTCTTTTATAAAATTGGATGCACTGATATTTCTTGCATATATATTTATGATTGTTATCTCTTCTTCTTGGATTATTCCTTTAACAAAGGTATAGTGATCTTCTTTACCTCTCTTACTTGGTCTTGGCTTTAAATTCACTTTGTCTGCAAATGGAATAGCTACTTCTGCTTTTTTTCTGGGTTCCTGTCACATAGAGTATTGTTTTCCACCCTTTGATTTTCAGTGTATGAATTTTTTGAATTAAATGTGTTTCTTGTATGCAGCATATTATTGGATTTTACTTCTTGATCCATTCTGCCAGTCTGTGTCTTTTGATAGGTGAGTTGAGGCCATTAACATTGATGATTATATGATGTGTATTGACTTCTCCTTGTCAGGTTATTTTCCTGTTGTTGGCTCCCCCTTTTTTTCCTTCCCCCTGTTTAATTCTTTGCCTGGTCTGGTGTAACCCTTCCGTAGGGATTCATGAAGTTGTAGTCCTTGCTATCTATTTCTAGAAAGTCATTCAAAGCATTTCAGAGTGCTGGTTTGGTGGTCATAAATTTCCTCAGATGTTCATTATCATAGAAGTATCTTATTTCTCAATAAGTTTTGAAAGATAGTTTTGCAGGATATATCAACCGGGGTTGAAGTTTGTTTTCCTTTACAACTTGAAATACTTTACTCCAATCTCTCCTTAACTTGAGGATTTGTGCTGAGAAATCAGCTGTGATTCTGATGGGCTTTCCATTATAGCTACTTTGTTTCTTTTCTCTAACAGTTTTAAGATTCTATTCTTGTGTTTAATTTCTGGAATCTTGACTATGATATGCCTGGCTGTAGATTTTTTTTGATAATGGGTAATTGGAGTTCTATATGCATCACTTAGGTGTGTGTCAAATTTTTTCCCTATCAGGGAAATTTTCTGCCATGATATTCATGAACAGTTTTCTTTTATACCATTTGTGCTATCTCCTAAATTTTCATTGACTTCAATCAATCTTAAATTATTCTTATTTGCCTCATCTAGCAGCTTCTTTACTGATTTCACATGGTCCCTTGCTATTTTTAAGAAATCTTTCTTTTCATGTTCACTAACCACAAGCTTGTCTTCTATATCTGAGACCCTCTCCTCACACTGTCTTAATGTGCTGTGAATACTTTCAATGGAATTTTTATTCTCCTGGATATCTGCATAAACTTGCTCTATGGATTCCATTTCTTTCCTATGCTGAGCATTCATGCCTTCCATAATTTTCTTAAGCTCCTCTATTTTTTTTGTCTGTATCTGCTGTAGAGTCACTAAGCATGGTTTTCTTTGTGGACATCATCTCTGCAGTTATCTGAGAACTTATTTCTGATTTGATTTTCTTCTAGAGCCTCATTCAATTGCTTTGTTGTTACCACTTCAGAGAGACCAGGTGTGTGTCTTTCAAATTGTCTCACCTCATTGACGCCTGGGTTTGCCTTTGATTAAATGAATTCTGGGGCATCTTGTTTCAATGTCTTCTCATTTTCTTTTCTTTTTTTAGTTTAATTCCTGCTCTGTTGTTTGTAAATTGCCTATGGTGGGTTGCTTTATTGCCAATATTTAGAACCATTAGAAAATGACTCCTTTTCGAGTTATCTTCCAGGTGTAGCTGCTTTTTGGGTTTTGAGTCTATTGTAAGATCCTACATCTTCAATTTCTTGGGAATCAGAAGTCGCTGTTTGGCCCAGCCCCTGGTTCTTTGGCACTGTGCCACAGTATTTTCTGTGACCTTTAGTCAATCTTGGTCTTAGAATACGGAGAAAAACAGCTGTTAAGAAAAATTATGTCACATTTGGCTGTAGTGGTACCAATGACAGTAGCATAAAATACAGCCTAAAAAATGACAACCTGAGCTAACCATTACTTTGCCACCTTTAACTGTGAACTAGATTTGTGGTTATATAACAAAATCTAAAACAAACCAGAAAGTTGTATGCAGTATACAAGTCCTTAACATGTCAATCCTTCCCTCAGGGGTTAAAATTTAAAATTGGTTCGGGAGAAAATAGAGAAGTGGAAAAAGAGAAAGATTAGAAGTAAGGCTGGAGGACAAAGGGGCTTTATGCTAACTTTGTGAAACTGGTGCAGAAGACTGGATGGAGAGAGAGACGAAAAAGCTAAAAAGAAGAACAAAACAGAACCACAACCACAGAGAGACTAGAAACCACATACACACTCATATAATAACAAGATCAAATAATAAAGGAGAAAAAACAAAACAGAATATAAAAAAAACCAACTACAGCAAATACAAGAGAGAGAGGAAGAAAAAGTCTATTTCTAGGTTTGTCTCTGCTGACACTGGTGGACAGTGTGGGGAGACAGAATCCCAGTTTGTGTTGATTTATCCTAGCAAGTTAGCAGTAGGGTTTTTTCAGGGTAGTGAATATTCTCAGCAGGCCTGCACCTTCTGGCAGCCTGCAGCCCTTAGGGCACCTTGCATGGGCCTGAGCCCAGCTCGGAGCCACTAGATGGAGCCAGCAGACACTCTGAGTTCTAAGCACAACGGGCCCCTCTCCAAAATGGTTCCTGGTTAATGGCTGTCTAGAGAGGGATGACTGAGCCCTCTGCACTCACCACCAGTGAGTGCAGTCTTTCAGGTCCCCTGCTCTCCTCCACTGCTGTGTCTCTCTGTGGAAGCCTCTGGGGTTGCAAGCACTGACCATATGTCTGCAGGTCCGAATTGCTCCTCTCATGCAGTGAGTCCTGTCTCAGGGAGACAGTGCCACCAGCTGCCTGCTTCTTCTTCACTGAAGTTTCTCTCTTCACTCTCTCCATGGGCTTCAATTCATGCCTCAGATCCTTTCTTCGCCCAGAGGACCCACTTCCCTCCTTCTCTTCCTCACATTGCGTTATTTCATCTGGATGGTGCCTCTCAGAGAAGCTCTTTCTCTGCTGCTTACCACTCCACCATTTTGCCTCAATTCCTTTGATTATTTTAATATTTATCCCTTTTCTATTATGTTTCAGCAGTTAGTATAGAATGTCTCAATCCAATTCGTTTGTATTTATCCATTTTGGATTTCTAGAGCATATTGAACCCATGCCTTATTGTTATATGTGAACATTTCTTGGACAATTTCTTATCATCAGATATTCTTTATTCCTTTATAACTGTTCTTTTCTCTGGGTAGCCCAGATGTATGTCTTAGGTATATTTAACATCTTTTGTGTACTTCTCATTCTCCTTTCTTTTTTTTTTCTATCATTTTATATTGCTGAATTCAATTTCTATGTTTCTGCCTGGTCTATCTTCAAATTCATGAATTTTTTTTTTACTATGTCTAATTTGTCATCTCACAGTTGTATCTTTCAAGTTTGGGTATTTTCTTTTGTTTCTGTTGTACTTACTCTCTGTTTATCTCATTTTTTCTTATAAGTTTTCAGTAAATAATTTGTGGTTATTTTATAGTCTATGAAATACACTTTTATTATCTGAGTCCCTTTTGACATTGTTTATGTTGTTGGTTGTTTTTCTTAGCTTTGGTCTTACCTCTCTTCCTATATACTTGGTAGCATTTGACTAGTGATCAAAGTATATGAAAAATAGTAACACTTAGTGAAACTTCAGTATCTACTGAGACTATACATTTTTGTTCTGGAAGGTAAATATGACAGGGTCATTGCCTATTCAGAAACACAGCAAGTGAGAAATTGAACAAATTTCAGAACTGGGCCCTCAGTTCCCATAATGCTTGATCTGTTTCTGGATCACAATTACTCTTAAAGAGTAGTCCTTCAGAGTATCATAATATACCTATTAGGTAAAAAAAAAAAAAAGACAATTAGTTTTGTATTTTCTAGATAATAGAAATAAGTCCACTAAGATTGAGAATGGTAGAGTTCGATGAGTATCAAAGTTTTTGAGTTTATTTCTTCACCTAACTCTTTTTCCAGCAGACTGTGCCAAGATGAGGTTTGGCTTTTCAGGACAATGAAAAAGAAAATGAAATTTTAACAAATAATTGATATTCCAACTGGAAAGCCTAATAAGCAATGGGAAACTTCTGAATAATGATTTCTCCAATTCTTTTGAAAGAATATTTTATTTGATCCTTAGTTTGTATTTTTTTCATTTTATTTCATTTATGTACAACTTTTTTTACCTTCTCAACCCTTGTTCACTCAGACAACAGCTTTAGTATGGAAGAAGATTTTCCTTTACTTAGCAATACAAATTGTTATTACTAAAGCATTCTATTCAGTAAAAGACACAAACTGCTTGTTTATGTATTTATTTATTACCATCAAGTCATCTACTAGTTAGGACACAGTAACTAAAGTTCTACTTCACTGAGACCTTCCTCCTAAATCTTATCAGGTTACCTTTAGGTTCTATTAATAATAAATTAATTTTTACTGAATGTGCGTGTGTTTTTCCCGTTAGATCTTTTATGGTATATATCTTACTTATTTATCTTATTTACTGTTTTTGTTCCTCCACTAGAATATAAGCTTCCTAAACATGAGAGCTGTGTTTTTATCTATATTATTCACTGATGTAGTTCTAGTGCCTAGAAGAATGCCTATAGAGATACTCAATGAATATTTGTTAAATGCATAGATAGGTGCATGGATGAACAAGAAAACTACCTAATGAAGAGATGAAAAGATGAATAAATGGATCCTACATAAAGCATTTTAGACTTGAGCTAGTCAAACAAATGTAAAACAAATCCAGGGTTGTTTATTCAGTTAGGACCACGGAGCTTTAAAAAAATGGTTATTTTTTAATAACCATTTAATGGCCAAATGCATTGCCCTCTGAACAAAGTAAATTTCCAGCCACTGCAGAAAAATATAAGACAGATTATTGTCAGAAGGTATAAGAATAAATAATAACAAATTGAAAATTCTATGTTTTCCTTGGCCATGTTAATGTATTAATACAGAACTTCTGAATCAGTTCTACTCCTTTTACTGGTGAAACAGTAACAATAAACCCAACCATCCACCTGTCCAATTGATCTATCCATGGACCTGTCCATCCATTCCTCCTATATGTTTACTGATAACCTACTGGTATACAAGTAACTAAGGACAAAAGGGTGAATAAACCATGGCCCAGCCTTAATCACTTCATAGTCTAAGACAGAAAATGAGTTCATTAAATTATTATTTAATGCAAAAAAGAAATTCTGTCTCAGCACATTGAAGTATACTTAGAAGAAAACAACTTTCAATGCATGATTCTTATAAGTCTGTAAAAACAAGAACTTATCCATTGTTAGATCCTTGTGCAATATCTGGAAATATACATCATGAAAGTTTAATTGAATATATCAAAATCCATGACCAATTTTCAATCTGAAAATCAGAGTGTGCTCCTTCTCTGATATTCAACTATTAGCCTGAATGATCGCAGAAACTAAAACTTTATGTCAATATTGAATGTATTCCACTTGCTATTCATGGAGTAGTTTTCAAAAAGGAGTATGAACAATATTTTATTGGCAGTGAACGCCCTTTGTTTGTTAAGAGAGAATATTACAGCCCCACTGACTGTCTCCATGTTTAATAGACCATGAAATTGAAATTCCCACCCTGACCTCTAGGAGATGAGATGAATCAGAAAGTGACTCATTTTCTAATCAATTGGAAGAACATCCTTTATTGTCATTTACCTTGGACTGGTTAAAAGCAAAGTAATTTTATTTCTGAAGCACTAAAATGATTATAGCAAGAAGACTAATGGAGGGAAGCTACCTGGTATAATGAACTGAGTGGTCCCTGGCATTCTATCTGATCTTTTAATTCTAACAAGTTAGTTACTGTGGGTCTAGTTTGAAAACTAATTCTATAGAAATAAGATGAAATGGAAATTGACACAGACTGTTAGTTCATTTTGCTGTCTTAATAAGATCTATAAAATTCCATATGATTATGCTAGCTGAGACAGTTGCTATCCAATACAAAATAAGTCATAATGAGTGTTCTTTCTAATTAGCATCCAAATGAACACAGAAGGACTCAAAAGATAAAAGTGTCATAAGAGGGAACCAAAAATGGAGTACCTCTAATATGGTTTGACGAGCTGATCTTATATTCATGTCATGTTGTAACATTTCATACTGCTGTCCTTATGAGTCTTTATTTAAAAACACTATTATTGTAATTATTAACACATGTAAATTGTACAAAGTAATGGGACCTACTGTGATATTTCCATACATGCATGCATTAACCATGTCCATCTACCCTTCTTCTACCCTCACTACCCCTTCCTCTCACGTAGAATACTTCCCAGTCCCTAGCAATCTAGTAATTTCTACTTTTAAGTCATGCACTTTTTATGTTACCACATATAAGAAGAAAACATTCACTCCTTGTTTTTCTGTCTGCCGTATAACATGAAGAAGGCCCTGATTTTTTTTTGATGAATTAGTAATGATTAGTGCAGTAAATGAGACATAACTGGAACAAATGAAATATGTCTGTCAAAAAAAGCTGGAGAAAAAATAGAGCCAGTGGCTCAAACGTACACAGAGAAAGCTCAAGAGATAAAAAAAAGTGCAATCCCCGACATCTGGAAAACAGTCCAACACGTATGAGTAGGTGTTGGTATTGTTGGGAGCTGTCACACATAGGTAGGCCACGATGTTTTGTTATGTAAAATCTCAGAGCCCCAGTATCCCACAAGATCTATAATCACAATGAAATGGGACAAAACAACACTTTATAATCTTGCTAAGAAGAGTAACTGTGTAAGCCATAAATTACCAAACACCCTCCTTTTTAGCTAATATTAATAATCTGCTGCTTCCTCACCAATAAACAACTTTAGCCTTGCTTTAGTTTCCACTCCTTCTAAATTAAATTTAGTGAGATGTAAGTCATAGAATTGTTCCTACTTCCTTATATCACTTATATAGTCCAGGAAAAATTCCCTGAACCCTTGAACTCTTCCTAAAATTACCTAACATATACTCCAATCCTATAGCAAATCCTTTCAAATGCCCTCCTACTGAGACTCCAGATGGCTCTTGTGGTTGTGTTTTCCTACATTGCAATGACCGAGATTCTCAATTTGTTCAGTCATAAGTGGGTTCCTAGTGATCTTTGGTCTGACGAATATTGAGAGCAGGTACAGAGCTATTTCAGAATCAGCCCATGGTTCAGCAAAATTTCATAATATAGCTACAATAGAGAGATTCATATGAAAATAATCCCATAAGGGCCTAGACTATTTTGAAGTATTGAAAAGATATTTTAAATGCCTTGACAAGCTATTTTGCATTACCTGTCAATTATATGAGTTCCAACCTTTTTTGACATGATTTGTTCACCGTGGAGATAGTACCTTAATATCTACATAAACTAGTTGTGCTGTTGCGGCTGCCTCAATATCCTGAATCAGTTTGAAACGTTTTTCTTTTATGGTCATTTTAACTTTGGGGAACAGTAAGAATTTTCATGGTGCCAGGTTCAGTGAATAAGCTGGATGAGGACAAACTATAATGTTTTTTTTTTCTTTTTATAAATCTGCCTTTTCATTGTATGGTGCTCTGAAGCAGCATTCACTATATTTTTTATCACACCTCATAAAAACACTCAGAATAGGGCTTCAGAACTGCTTCAGAAAGTGGTAAGCATTATGGGTTAAGTAACTTTGGAGCAAAGAGGAATATTTTGAGGGGAGTTAATAGCAATGTGTCTTTCACAGCAATATATTTTTTTAATTTAAGCATTTACCATATATATTTTGATCACACCTTGCAGTTAGTGTCTTTATAAATAACAGAAAGAAACTAGGATCTTAACATATCTAAAGAGCACATCTTATCTCGGATGTCTCTAGTAGTTAAAACTGAAGGAACAAAATGAAACTTTGAGTCACTACATTTTTTTTATAATAAGATTACTTATTTTCTCCCTGAAAACTAAAGATAACTTGGCCTCACTTTTATATAAGTTTCCACATGAAGGTTTGAAGTCCAGTAGTTTAATGTTGAATAAAATCAGGGATTAGCAAATCCTGAATGCTTAGTAATCTTTACTCACAAATATAAAGTATAATTCCCTGAAATTTTAGATGAACTCATTCTTCAAAATACAACTTAGAGAAATATAGAATCTATTTTTAGCTTTGAGTCTTTCAAACACCAGATCTTGTTTCTCTTCAGATCATATAAATCTTTTACCTTTTCAAATACCCAGTGAGATGGCAGACAGAGATATAAATTTTATAGTGGGTATCACTTTTTTTTTATCATTCTCACCACCTCTACGTTCCTTCTACTCTGCCCCCAACATACACACACACACACGCACACACACACCCGTGCACAATAGGCATATGAAATTTTATGCATTATTCAATATCCTTTGGCTTCCACAGGTTTTCAAAGCTTATCATCGCTTTCAAGTATGGGTTTTCTTCTGACGATGTTATGAAGTATAAACACTATGCACTTCCAGTATCCATCCTGTCTCCACCATAACATCTTTATAAGTTTGCACAAGTTATTTAACCCATGTGAACTTTAGTTTCCTTAACTGAAAACTCAGAATAATAATAGCTGCTTTAAAGACCTTACTAAGGGGCTGAGGATATAACTCAGCAGCATAAGCGCCTCCCTGGCAAGCGCAAGGTCCTGAGTCCGATTCCCAGTACCAAAAAAAAAAAAGATCTTACTAAGAGTTAGAGATGCCATATATATAAAATTATTAGGGCATTACTTGGTACCTGGTATGTACTCGGTATTAATTTACTCTTCTACTAAGTCTTCTATTGACCTACAGGACACAAGAAGGTGACAAAAACATAATTCCAAGAGACTGTTCTGGTGTTTCAGCTCTGAAATGACAAATGACTCAAGGGTATATCTGAGTTGAGCAAATACAAGGTATAGAGTCATTCACACAAAGATAGCAAGAGGTAGTGACTAACAATTCAGGGAAGATCTTATTTGTGTTAGGGGCTGGCGGCTCTAGGTGTATGTGTTAATGGTGATATGGAGGCTCAATTCCTGAGCCATGTAGACTGGGCGTATCCCACTTTCTTGTGTCACACATGAAACTGCTGTCAGTGTCTTAGTTATCTGATCCCATATCCTAAGGAGACAGACACACACACACACACACACACACACACACACACACATAGAAGCTAAGACCTTGCTGTGCAACTATTGGGTGGTTTTCAATCACTGAGCTGTATTCTTCTCCTTGTTCTTGATTCATTCTCTGTAAACTCTTTGCCTTATTGCAGAAGTTGACAGATTTTTATTAATAAAGCACTAAAGAGTAAATATTTTAGGTTTTGTGGGCCATCTCATCTATAACTACTCAAATTTGCAAGTATAACACACAAGCATCCAGAGACAATATCTAAATTGAGTATGACTCTTCCAATAATGCTTTATTTATATACAGTGTATTTTAAATCTCATATAATTTTCATGTATCATGAAATATTCTGTAGATTTTTCAGCCATTTAAAAATGGAAAAATCATTCAGAGCATGTGGACTATACAAAGGAATTGGGTGAATTTGGCTCATGGGCCATAGTGTGCCTACCTCTGCCTTGTGTTTCTGAATTTTCCGTATTTATCTTATAATGTGCACAAGTCTTTCCTGAGTTGACTATTGAAACAATTATATTTTTGTGTTTAATTATCATAGCAGTTTTCTACTGCTGTCTTAACAAATTATCCAAATTTAGCAGCTTAACACAAACATTATCTCATGATTCTGTAATTTGAAAATCTGAGCTGACTTGGCTTGTTTTTCTACTTCAGGTTTTATGAGGCTGATATCAAGGTACCAGCTGGTTGAGCATTTATAAAGAAGCTCTGCAAAGAGCCTATTCTGAAGTGCCTTATTGTATGCAGAATGCAGTTCCTTGTGGCTGTAGAGATGAGGTCCCCATTTCCGTGTCAGCTGTTAGCTGAGAGCTCCCCTTAGCTGCTGGAGACCTCTCTTTCTCCAATCCTTGCCAGTAGATCCCTACATCTCAGAGCCTTCTCAGAACATCAAGCCTTTCTCCTGTTTGCAGTCTGACTTTCCATTTTGCAGTGTCTCTTCTAGGCACTATTCAATGCTTGGTTTATAAAAGCTGGTACGATCGCTTTGGGCTCATGAGAATACTCTTAATATTATAAGGTTAACTAATTAGTAACCTAGTTCCATCTGCAAAATCTGATTACTTCAGTGCATAGATTAGTGTTTGATTTATAGTAATCTTGAGGTGACATCTTTAGAATACCACAATTACCACCTGAAATTCCAAACTAAGTACTGATATATATGTCTATAGGTCACTTAAGGGCACATTCAGAAATAATTTAACTTATTCAAGCTTTTGGTTTTGGTAAATTAGACCTTAGATTTGACAGAGTCTATAAGCATATTTTAAATTGTTAATTAGATCACGAAAAAGCTTATGCTTTTCAATAGGTGATCTAGCCACCTGGAAGTAAATCTGCAGTGAGCATGCTATGGTCTTACCTTTCAATGACTACCTTCTCCAAAGTTAATATTTTCACATTTTCTCAAGTATGGATCTGTATAGATAACTTGCTTTCATCTCCATTTGACTTCTACTTAATTCCTTTTTCTCAGTCACTGTAATAGTTGTTAATTCTCATCCTCCATGGTCCAGGTACATATGTCTTCTAAAAATTCCTCATCTCCATGTTACCCTGATTTATATCTTCATCATTTTCTCTCTTGCTTATTGCAATAACTTCCTACTTGACATTCTTCCTTCTGATTTCTCCCATCTCCATATATTTCTCCAGAGATTATATCTTCCAATTAACTTCAGAAAAACTGCCAGAGTTCTGCATTGGTTCCAGATTGACATTCCAACTCCTTAGCACGGTATTCAAGGATACTTATTACATGGCCCAAAACCTATCTTTCAACCTCATTTTCCACTATAAACTTCCACAAACCCTTTACCCCAGTCCCATGAGTCTATTTCTATTCTGAGAACATGACCTCTTTACTAAAAACATTTCTTCATTTTTAATTAGAAATATGTTTAGACTACCAAATGACATTTACAGTTGCTAAAATCCTTGTTGTAAGCACAGGTATTATAGGTCAAATTCCATGTAGTATAAGCCATTCCAGATATATTTACCGAGCACAGTGCGAGGTACCGTTCTGAGCAATAGTGCACAACAGAGGCAAGACTTCTGCCCTCATGCCACTGGTAGTAATGAGGATTGCGAAGATAGAAAAAGAAGGTAATCTGTTAAAGTGATGGGGGAGTAGTTGATCATTCACTTAAAAATATTCTTTGAGAGGGGCTGGGGATTTAGCTCAGCGGCAAAAGCGCCTGCCTGGCAAGCGCAAGGTCGTGAGATCGGTTCCCAGTACTGGAGAAAAACCGAAAAAAAAAAAAAAAAAAAAAAAAAAAAAATATTCTTTGAGAGCACAGTCTATGATAAGTTCCCTTGCAGAAATTAGGAGAAAAAAGGTGAATCAGACAGATATCAGCTCCCAAGGAGCTTACCACCCAATAGATATGAGAGAGTGTGGCCAGAAATCGGTCTAGAATGAAGTTTAAAATGCTATAGGTCAGTAGTGGAGAAACTATGGCACACATGTGTTAATTGTTTTCTTTTAAGACAAAGACGCGAAGGTATGAATTCAGGTTTCATCGCTGTGTTGGCACTTCTCGATAAATAAGTGGGTTTGGGGTTGCACTTTGGGCACTTATCTCTCAGACTCGCCATCACTGCTATAGGTCATACGAGAAGTACATACAGAGAAACTACAGCCATTGCAGGAGCGGGGGAGGCACGTGATTTCTTGTATCCATTGCAGCTAGCTCAGAAGATGCACAGGACCATTCAAAGATCCCATCTCAAGTTTAACATCTAATTTCTTGCAAAATCTAGGCAGATACTTCTGCCACCTCTATTTTAGATTCATCTGCTTCTCTCTTAGTCTTACCATTGCCCTAATTTTGGTCCTATTCCCTTTCTCCTGGACTACTATAATGATCAGTCAGTCTCTGTCTCTTTCTCTATTCCAACCCAGTGTTTATGTTACATCAAGGAATTTTTCAGGAACAGACTCTGACTGTGGACCCTGTATCATCCGGAACTTTCAGTTACTTCTAGTTGCTTGCAGTGAAGACCATCTACCCTCTAAGGCAGGGGTTGAGAAGTTACACCCTAGGCCAAACTAACTGGAATAGAGTGCTGGCTCTATTCCTTACCAGCAGTGTGATGTGAGGCTTGTCATTTGATTGCTGTAAGCTTCAGTTTCTCCATCCATAACGTGGGAATCATAATGTTCACACAAGATTGTTATGTAGATAAAACCAGACGCAGTATGAAGAACAATTAGCAGTTTCCTAGTAGATAGTATACAGTAAATTTGATGATCACCATAAAATAGTGTTAAATAACTGGCTATTATTTACTTAATTAGGAATTTTGAGAGTTGATAATGCAGCTCAATAATTGAATTTCAATACTCTCCCATTTTCCTTTGAGTAGGCAGCTAAGGATTATAACTGGTGAATGGTTTTATGAAGAAAAGGCAAAGCGTTTCAAGCAAGTCAATGTTCTGGGCACTGATGTTATCCGGCAGTCAATCTTAAGAAGAAGTCCAGGTAATTATTTGATTTCACAACTTTTCTAATCTTCATTTTGTCAGGCTAAATTACTCTCCTATGTTTTGTAGAAAATAAGTACAGTTGAATTTTCTGAAGTGTTTTGGTCATTTCACAACCTGATAGCATGAAATCTTAATCCATGATTCATACAAGAAAGAAGAGGTAAATGGAAAATAAAATTCATAGTGATTTTCCATATATCTGACACACTGAAATTTTGAAAAACACCATTTATCTTCATCACAGTTATTTTTCTGACTGCACTTCTAGTATTTTACTAAACGTTTAAGAAAATATAAAAAAGATTAATTCAATGACTCATATTGTGAAAAAAATATGGACTTTCAATAACTTTCTTTTTTTACCAATTTCTTTTAAATAGTCCTTTTTCTAATCTTTGATTCTCAAGATATTGTGCACTCCACCCCATTCACAAATGGGAGCATTTGGAAATTCAAAGAATCGTTTCTTGTCACAATGACTAGAGTAAGCTAAAGCATTTAGTGGACAGGAGCCAGAGATGCTCAATGACCTGAAATGCATATAGTACAGTTTTACTCAAGGCAGAAGTACATTGGCATCAAATGCAAATAACACTCACAATGAGAATGCTTTTCAGTACATTTAAAGTATAATTTATTTGGTTAAATGTTGAGTGAAATTTGTGTTTGGGAGCATATTTCTCATGCATAGTGTAGTAAAGGTAGAACAAGCATCTTTTAAACTACTGCTAGGCTATCTCATCTTTCACAGATAGGAGACTAGTGCCTTTGCTTTTAAGTCTAGCAGGAATGCCCATGACGCTATGGTCTGTGCCCTCACACAAAACTCAGCGCCTTTCAGTATGTGGATTGACTCTGAAGTCACCAGGTATATATATGTAGATGCTCACCCTCTTGGGAAGACTGGCTTATGTGCTCAGAAGTCAAAGTATCATTTCTCTAATCTCATAGAAGGAATTAGTCCCTAGAGATTTGGAGCTCTCATGAATCCAGGCTCCCTTATTCTAAAAATGTCTATAAAGGGATAACGTGTTCATTCCTCCATCTCACTCTTTCTTAGAATGCTTATCTCAGCAAATCTCCCACGGAGAACCCCTGATTTTACTCCTCTGGAACAGTCAACAAATTAGAAATAACTGTGCTATGCTAATTTATAAAAGTGAATGCAGACTAGAAATTTGCTTTCATTTCTGGCCATTGTGTATATAAATTTGTATTCTGATTGTTTTAATGAGGATCTGAAGAAGTACGAAGCCAAGAGCAAACCCGCCAGTATGGAGAAAAATCAGACACTTCGCCTTCTGTTGGGCAGAAGGCCAGCCACGATGGTCCCAAGAGAAAAGGGTAAGCCTCAGCCTCTCCAGGGAAGTTTTAATCTTTATCCCAGACACCTGCGAAATAAATCCTCTTTAGTTTTTCAAGTCCAGTGTCACTTCAGGGACCCAAAGGAAGTCAGAAACTCAATGGAAGAAACACTTTATCATTCTCCTCAGGAAGTGCAGTTTTAATTACTTTCAACCTTATATAAATAAAGGTCTCTGTTGACATGTGCTTGGAAGAGATTTTCTTTCATTTGACAAATCTGCTCTTGCACCAAATGGTTCCCTTTACTTCTAGATAGAATGATGTGTGTCAAAGTCAGTGTTGTCTATGACTGCTTTTGTTGTAGAAGGTCAGTTTCCCTCCCCTCCAACCTGAATGCTGATATATGAAATCCCCAAATCAAAGATACATTACTTGTCCTTGAAATACGATATCCTATGTTTAAAATTAACAATTCTTCAAGGAAAAATATATTTGGTCACCTCAGCCTAATTCAGGAAGTAAATATATGTGTAAAGTATTAAAAATAGTGATGGGCAATACTCGATGTGGCAAGATGCAAGAGATTACTGAGGAACTGGGGACAGATGGGCTCCATTACAGGAAAAGAATTGCCCTTCAAATGCAGACTACAAAAA
Source organism: Chinchilla lanigera (assembly GCF_000276665.1). Lineage (NCBI taxonomy): Eukaryota > Metazoa > Chordata > Mammalia > Rodentia > Chinchillidae > Chinchilla > Chinchilla lanigera. The sequence goes on from NW_004955601.1 coordinate 144,947, forward strand.
CCAAAAGGCAAAGTACTGCTTCACAGGCAGCCCTGCACTTTATCTTTATGTCTGAGGCAGCTTCTTGGCCAGTTTTGTGGTCAGTGCATAAGAACTCTAATATGTGCCAAGTTACATGATCTTTTCCACATACCTTTGCTTCATCATCTCAACAGAAGCCAACATGAAATGCTGACAGTGTCTGAGCGCTTATCTGGCTCAAAAAGTCTGATTTTTTTTTTTTTTTACTGTCCTGAACTATGGCCATGAAATTTAAATGTCACCTCACTCAAACACTCATGGCTAAACACATCTTCATTAAATTAACAGAGATAAATAGGAAAGATGATCTAGAGTCTTCCAAGTATCCCATCATGAACCTTGATCTCTCTTATCACATTGAATTGAATTATCTCTCTTCAGGATTCCCACAGTGCCTTGTGCCTGTGTATCACTCCTCACGTTGCACTCTATCACCCTCCACATACTTAACTGTCAGCTCTGTGAGTGCTAGACTAGTGGCTTCTTTGCTTTTCTGTTGTCACTAACAGTGACCGTCTCCTCAAAAACAATCAGTGACTCTGAAAAATATAAGAAACTCACAGTTTACAAGTGCCACTAGGAGCTATATTTTTCAGACCCCAATGTAGGCATCACAGAGTATGTCACTGAGCTAAATGGGGTTTGGAGCCAGGAAACAGTGAGTAACTCACAAACACAATGAATTATACAAATCCTGAAATGTTCAAACTGTCATCACATGAGCCTGATCTTGCTGGAACTCAAAACTGGCATCTCTGGCTCTCAGTCTTAATGAGTATAATATTCAGCTGGGGAGAAAATGTTCACACCTAAAAAGTTAATAAATGTAAAGGAATTGTGAGAAAATATAAGATGGCAATATGAGCTACAGAAAGCCTTTCTATACAAGGCAGGGTGTTAATATATCACTAGAGATGCCATACAGCAATAAGTAAGTATCAAATGTATGGCTAGAAAATAAATGCTTGGGAGAGTACCAGCGCTATCAAGAAAGACATCAAAATTTTAAAGTAGTACTAGATGAGGAGCTTTACAGATGGATGGGGTTCAGGGTATTGGAAGGGAAGAAAAATGAATCCTGACAGAGCAGGCACCTTAAGCAGATGCGCAGAGGTGGAGATCTCCACAAGGTGGTTCTCAGAACAGTAGAGACTGACATTATAGTAAGTGCTATTCTCACCAAAAACATGTAATGTTCCAGTAGATTGAAGTTTCTGACACTTTGATAATTACACACTTCAAGGTTCTTTGAAGGGAGACAATTTAGCAGGTTCTATTATGATTCTGCCAGTACCTTTGTAATCCATTTTCCCCTAGAAAACCATTGAATATAAAGCAAATGAACTGATCTCTCCCAATGCCATCCCCCAAAATATAGCTTTGGTTTTCTTTAAACAAATAATTTTTACTAGCAAATGCTTGCTAGTAATGATTACATTCATTGTGGGGAATTGGTACATGAACATAACACATCTCAATTATTTTTCCCCTTCCACTCCCACCCTTTCATGATAGTGTATTTGAAAACAGCTATGTTTGGGGTACTTGGTATCCTGGATCCCTAATTGAATCTCAGTTCCTGAAAAGCTGCATTTTTACACTTCAGACAATTTAGTGAAATATGAATGCAATGAAATTTTATCGAATCTGAGACACTCCATTGTTTAGATTTCATTAGCATAAGGAAAATATCATGGAAGATATAAAGATGGTTTCCACCATGTGAATTTATTCACTCATTCAATTAGAGTTGGTTGGATTCTAGTATGTGTGAGGCATCATTCTAGGCTCAAGGGATGTGACAAGGAATGAAAAAGGCAGTCACTGCTCTCATGGAGTGGCAGCCTAACAAGTTGTTACCTCAGTTTGTCCTGGAAGAATATCTCCTCTGTGGTAGAGCACGTGGTAGAGCAAGGTGAGTACAAGCTCCTCTTGTACCAAGGTGAGTACAACCTCCTTGTAGCATCCTTGCAAACAGGCCCAACCCAGACAATACTGTCTTTTCATATAGCAGTGGTAAGTCCTCAAAGTAGGTGCTTTTCTGCTTAGCAGGAATAAAGGCTAGACTTATCATCAAGTGGGATGGTCCTGGGATAATGTCATAACCTCCTCCCCTGACATTTTGCTACTGAGGCATTGGCAGCTTCTCAGAACCCTTGGGCCCCAGGTCTCCTTTATTAAAGAGTTGCTTACTATTGAAAGTACTAGGAACTGTAATGTGTGTGTGTGTCTCTGTGTGTGTGCGTGTATGTAGTCCTGTGGACCAAATCCAAGGCCCTGTGTATGTTAAGTACGTGCTCTACCACAGAGCTATACCCCAAAACAAAAATTATATTCTTGAAATGATATTTTAAAATGCTTTCTTAGTTATCTTACTTTTAAATGCACGTATATATGTAATTTCAGATTTCTTCTTAGTAAGTTCAGATCAGCAACCAGAGGAGAAATTATAACTACAAAACCTGAAAGTGGGCGGAGCTACAGCTTGGATTTAGACAGTCAGAATTTTCGGAGTTTAAAGTCAACTGCTGGTTCAGAAAGGTAAGAGACATAAAGATTGGGCAATGTGACAGGTTGAGGATTAACTTGATAGATTCCCTTCCAAACAGGGCTCTTAGGCATCTGTCAAGTATTGCCACTTGGACAACTCTTGACACATAAGATGAGAAGTCAGGATACTTTTTATTACAAATGGAAATCACCTACCTTTCCTCTGGAGTTACAGCCATTAGAATCATCTGAGTCATCTGTAGAGGTGAGATTGTAGGAACCCAAGGTTGTAGTTCAAATGGAGATATAGAGGTCAAATACATACTTTTCATTGATCTCTTGATCTTTTGGTTTAAGCTTCTGAAAAGAAACATCTAAGGGTCATATCCATTACTTAGAGCTTTTAAAAACTATAAATAATTTTATCATTTGAATTGCCTCAGAGAATATTCCATAAATTTCACTTCCTTCTAGTTCCACCACTTCTGATTCTAAGTGAAAGAGTAAGAATCTCCTGTGCATAAAGCTATCCCTTGTCAGGAAAAGTAAAGAGAAATTGAAAGGATAGCCAAGAGCATAGTCACTTCTAATCAGGTCCAGTTTCTCTCTATCCTGTTAGAGCATGACTCAAGGCTTATTTTCATGATTAGTGTATCATCAAGGATAAGAAAAGGATCTAACCTCATGTTTCGTTGATTTGTTCAAATGTTAACTCCCTTTTTTGCCATGGCTTCAGTAATTTTACTAAGCCAGCCAGAAAGACTGACAGATTTTATTTTCTTCTTTGGTGGATTCTTCAAGGGAATTGTAAGAAACAGTCTTGTAACTATGGAAGTGTCCCCCATGGTGACCTCTCTTTCACTTTGCATTGTACCATTCCCATAAGAAAGTGCTACTTGCTGTAAAACTGTACAGAAAAAGAAGGAAACAAAAGAATCATCTATCATTCAGTATCAAAGGCTCAGCACAGTAGTCACTATTTTCCAAATTTTTAATAATGCAGATATATTCCCTTTATGATAAAAAAAAATAGTAAACCATGGTTACCTTTGTCCTTGAAAGAGTTTTGTTGGGCCTCTTTTATGGCAGATCCATACTAAACTACAGAACTTTCTATAAATATCTCACGTTTACTTTTGATTATTAGACTCCTGATTCTCAGACAGTAGCAATCAAAATTATTTAGAGAAGATATGAAACTAAGTGACTGTTTCTCTTTTTGCTCAGCCTCCCACAGACTGTTTTGTTGAGCCATCTTGGTTTGCACTTCAAGCTACCACTTAAGAGAAACAATATCTAAAAAGAGGAAATATAGTGTCTTTTGTTAGAAAATCAAAAAGTTTCAGGCCCATCAAACAAAATTAAATCACATCACTTTAAATTATTTGTCTTAAAGATATTCAACAAGAATAAGGGGCATGCCTCCCAGTATCACAGTACTTGATACTATTATTCTAGAGTCTATTTGTGTTTAATCCTTGTGCTTTATCTGCTATGAAGTATAAACAACCATAAATTTGTAAAGCCATATGGACATGTTTCACCATACAATGGTGTACTGACTCAGAAGTTTCTCATTCTTATTATAAACTAGAAAGTGTTCCCTAAGTAGACTTTATATTTTAAATTGTAAGTACTTGAAATAGTCTACAGATAAGCAGAATAAAATAAGGTTGTTCTGGCTTTAATATGCCAAGAACAGTGTTTTATTATTCCATTTAGCACGGAATAAAGATGCTCAGGAGATCAGTAAAGCAAATGTCCTTTTCCTGGAACATGTGTTTATCACTATGATGACTCATTAATGGACTGCCAGTGTGATCCCTTCCATTATCCCAAAATAATTCCTTAGAAAGTTGGGGCAGGGAGTGTCCCATCTTTCCTTAACTCACATCATTTAAAGAGATATTGACAAGATCGGGCGCATTCAGGGCGGTATGGCCGTAGACTTAAAGAGATTTTGAGATTTCAGTCTTGTTGATATGTTACCTGACCTAGCTTAGCAGTTATCCTCCTCTGTTTTCTACAATGCATATTTCTTCATGGTTCATTGGTCTTTCCCTAGAGCAGCTGGGATTAGGCACTCATTTTTAAAACTGACATCATATCAAAGTGGAAAAGATGTTTTATCAGTAGTCTCATTCACTTTATTTCTTTTCAGTAGTTTCAAAGCAGGAAAAAAATATGAATGGGTTAGGAGAGGCCTTATAAACACTCAGAAGGGCATGATGAATGGCCATTCGTTGGTTGCTAGGAACTGGACCTGCAAGGCAAAAGAGAGTTTTCTTAAGGGTGTACATGTAAACTGTTGTTAATAAACAGAATGCTTTTCAAGGCAGTGACTCCAGATCCCTTCTGGTTTTTATGCTATGGTTTGTGAGATCTCTATTTTACGTCATGTTATTCCAGAAACAGATCTTCAGACAAGGATGTCTAAACAAGTTAGTTATTAATCAGATAATTTCAAGAGGAACTAATAAGGGAGTTGGAGAGGCAAAACATAGAAGGGGAATAAGCTAAGTAATAGTGCTATCTCAGGTGGGGTCTGACCCTAGGACATCAGCTTGATCCCACAGTGAACACTGGTGCATGAATTGTGTTCTTGCGCTTTGTCCATTTGGAGGACCCAGATCATTACACTCCAAAACTAGTCAGCTGACTATGGATGTCCTCAGGTAAGGTTTCCAAACTTAAATAAAGATATAGGATTCCCAAATAAATTTATATTTGAGATAAATAACTTTTAAAATATAAGTATATGCCATGCAACATTTGGGGCATCCTAGTTCTTAGATATTATTGATTATCTGAAATTTAAATTTAACCAAGAGTACTGTATTTCACCTGACAATTCTAGCATGTGGGTAAGAAGAGACAAACACCAAGGCACTTCTAGGACTCCAGCTGTAGTATGAAGGACCAAGCTATGAAGGTGACATGTGCAACTCACTAACAGAAAAGTCCTTGGAGGGTAGGCTTCCATGCAAAGATACTAAAGGGATCTGAGAGGATCTAATGGGATACCAACAATGTCCCTTAAAAAGCAAAGGAAATGTGGAACTTTGAACTTAAATTTGTTCCATTCAGGGTAAAAAACAGGTAAAATGTGATACTGTTTCTAGGCAGCATTTCTATCATGTGACTGAAGAAGATGACGAACATATTACCAAGGGATCTTGTCCATTCTCTTTTTTTTGTTTCTCTTTTTGTTTTTGTGTTTTTGTTTTTCTTCAGGTATCGAACTCACGACGTTGCACTTGCCAGGCAGGCACTGTACCACTGAGCTAAATCCCCAGCCCCTTATCCATTTTCATACTCATTAAGTTCTCATTCTTCCCTCTTCCTATCACCCCACAAAAACACACACACTAGATTTATACAGTTACTCTTATTTGCTCTCCAGGAATTCTGGGACTGATTTTTGCATTTTCTGGGATGCTTCTCAAGCTGCCTTGCTTGGCAGAGATCCAAAGCAGAGATTGTACCATTCAAGTTCATCTTCATTCCAAGCACTGCCCTTCTGTCTGTCATTCTCTCCTGAAAATATCATGGGAATATGTCCTGGAAATATTTTAGTACTTTCATGATGAAAAACAACCATTCTTTCTTGATATATTATTTTAGGAAAGTGAGTTTATTAAACCCATTCCATCATTAAATGAAACCCCTGGGTTTTTTATCAGAAGTAAATATTTTTGTCCTGAATGTAATTTTTATAGTCATCTTTGTGGTTGAGATGCCAGTTAGCATCCTCTCAGTGGTCATGTGAACATAGCAAGGTGGGAGTGTCCTAGGTCAGAGTCAAGGCCACATCCATAAACTAAACAGTGATGTGTTTTATGTACTAAATAAAACACCATGATTTTCTTAGCAAATTCCTTTCTCCTAGGCTTTAAAAATATTTCAAATGTATATGCAATATATCTCTGAAATTATGTAGATTTTATTTCATAATACCAGCTGTGATGGTTTTGTGACAGAAAAAGTCTAACAGTTATGAGAATTACCCTCTGAAGGAAAATTATTTTTACCTCTTTCCTATGCCTTTGTTTCACTTCTCTGTGCTGCCAATTACTTTTTTTCTATTTTAACCTCTTTTGAGTGAATACAGCCCTCTTTAGTGGAAGCAAGGGCTGGGCAATTAAAGCCACAAACTATCAAAAATGCTAACAGCATAAAGCAATTCACAAAACCATGGTAGCCCAAGAAAGGACAATCTTCTGGCCATAAGTTGTTACATCCTTGATTTCTGTTCACTTTACTTACAAGTGACTTTGCTACTCATAATTTTAATAACGTCAGGAATTGTTACAGTTTAGATCTCAAATGTTCCCCCAAAAGTCTCACATGTTCAGAGGTGAAACTTCTGAAGGATGACTGCAATGCAGGGCACTAAATGCATCAGTAGATTAGTCTGCAGAATGTGATGTAAGGAGGTAGGGCCTGGTTGATGATTGATCACTGAGGCTGTGACCTAGAAGAGGGTCACTTGTCGATGGCTCCTCCCTTCTCTCTCTGCTTCTGGGATACCAGGAGGTGAGCAACTTCACTCTGCCAGTCTGTTCTGTCTTGGAGGCAGGTGACCATGCATGGCCTGAAACATCTGAAACTGTGGGCCAGAATAAACTCATTTAACTTGTGGTATTGGGTACACTGTGCCAGCAATGAGAATGTGACTAATACAGAAAACTGGTATGAGAAATGGAATTGTTGTTGTGATTGTGTCTGATCACGTGATTTAGAAGCCTTTGGAACTGATTTGTAGGAGTTTGGAAAGGTTTGAAGATACTGGCTAGAGAATCCCGAGAATGCTGTAAGCCAAGCTTGATGGATGGTTCTCATTGCAACTCAGAAGATCAAGGTGCTAACAAGAATAGATATAGTAAAGGCTGAGCTAACGAGACCTTAGATGGGAATGAGAACCTTATTGAAAACTGGACTAGAGGCCATGTGTGCTACACTCTGGCAAAAAGATTTTTCTACATTTTAGCCATATCCTGAGACTTTACCTGAGACTGAGATTAAGGATGGTAGATAATTGATCAAGTGGAGGAAATTTTAAGACAGCATAATATTCATGCTGTGGCATGGGTAATGCTGACTGATTTTAAGTAGATCTCCAGTCAGAATCAAAAGAGTAAAAGAACAGCTGAATGATTTGGACAGTTTTCAGTTTCACCAGAAAAAAATACCTGTAAAATTAGCCCAAGAGCAAGCATGTTTGGTAAAAACTTATTAGAATTACAAAGAAGGCAAATGCTTTGCATCAAAAAAAATAGGAAAGATGATTCTAAGATACCTCATAAATTGTCTAGACCCTATCTATCACAAGCTAAGGGATATGAAATGGTAACTACCTTTAAGACTTTACTTTGAGAAGACAGCCCAAGACCATCCTACACCTCCATGGCTGCACAGGGAAGTTTTCTCCTGAGTTTAGTCATCTAGACCCTCATAAGCCTCTGCAGCCATGGTTCAAGGGGACCAGGCTACTGTTTGAGCTGGCAGTAGAACTTGGTGTTATCTATGTGGTACTAGTTTTTCTTGCAAAATGCAAGAGTTATAGCATCACATAGGCTTCCACACATATTTCATAAGAAGCTCTGGAAGGCCAGGCAAAAGTATATATCATACTCACGGTCACTGCCAGGAGCCCTGGACAGGGCAATATGTGAGTCATAGGAGTGGAACCAAAGGTATGGAGCCAAAAGTATGGTGGAGACTCCATGAATTTGGAGATGCCAGGAATGTGAAATATCTGTGGGGAAAACTAATATTAGCAGAATCAGCCAAAAAGAGAGACTCTAGAACTATTAAAACGTTCAGAACTCTTAAAGTTGAGTGTGTTTTGTATAATGAGTTGAACATGAGGCTTTTGAGGCTCAGGGGTGACATGATGTGGATATAAAAGTCCCTACCAAAAAATTTTCAAGGGCTCAGGGGTGGGGCATTTGAAAGGTGATTGGATCACAGAAGGGCTCTACTCACCAATGTATTAGTTCACTGATGAGTTCAGAACTGAATGTGCTGTCAGATGGTAGGCCCTGTTTGGAAGTTAGTCACTAGACCCATAACCTGGAGGGGTATATTCTTGTTCCCAGCTCATCCTTTCTCTCTCTGATGTTTGGATGCCATGCTTGAGCAGCTTTCCTTTACCATGCCCCTCTGCCATGTTATTTCTGCCTTGGAGCCAGTCAACTGTAGACTGAATTCACTGGAAACTCTGAGCCAATATACCTCTCCTCCTTTAAATTGCAAGTGTCAGGGATTTTGTACCAGTAACTGGACTAAAACAGGACATATGGCGATTTAAGAGACCCTTGACACTATACTAAAACTACCACTGGATTCTTTTTTTAAAAATTGTTTACTAGTACACTTTAGATATATTTAGACATATTTATCATAGGGAATTTGTACCTGTATATGATTTATCTTGATTCCTCTTTTTTCCCAATCTCCCCTCCCTTCAATCCCTCTTTCCTTCTTAATTTACAAAGCTTTGTTTCCATTTTATTCTTCTTTTATCATTTTTTTCTTTTCCCTTCCTTCTTTTTCCCCTTCCTTCTCCCTAGTTCCTCTTTCCTTTTGAACAATTTCTTCCTATTTCACAATATCTATCTTACATTTTGGTCCTTATTTGCTCTTTCAGTTTCTCACACCAAGGAGACAATGGATACTTACACTTGTGTCTCATTTATTTCACTTAAGAGCTTTGTCTCAAATCATTTACCCAGAAATGTCTCAAGTTTATCCTTCTTTATGACTGAGTAGTACTCCATTACATAAAAAACCATACTGTTTTTATCCATTCTTCAGTTGGTGGGCATTTGGTTTGTTTCCAAGATTTAGCTATTACAAACTGTACTGCTATTAATGTGAATATGCATATCTCACTATGGTATGATGTTTTTAATTCTTGGGAGATTCCAGAAGGGAAGTACCTGGACCAAATGAGACCTCTAATCCTAGAGTTTTGAGGGAGCTCCACGCTGACTTCCAAGGTGGTTGGACAGTCTCCAATCCCACCAACAGTGGAGAATGGTTTCTTTTTCCACACAGCCCCTCCAGCATTTGTTATTGGTTGATTTCTTGATGATAGCCATTCTTACTGTGGTGAGATGGCATCTCAGCATTGTTTTAATTTGTATTTCTCAAATGAACAGTGATATTGAATATATTTCATATATTTATTTGCTATTTGTATTTCTTCATCTGAGAATTTTGTGTTCATCTCAGGTGTCCATTTTGGGTTTGGGTCATGGAATTTGGGGTCTCTGATTTTTTTAACACTTTATATGTTATAGATATAAGTGCTTTGTCTGAGAGATAGCTAGTTAAAAGTTTTCAATTCTGTGGGTTATGTTTTCACTCTGTGGATGATTTCTTTTGATGCACAAAAGCTTTTTAACACTATGAGATCTCTGTTATTGATTCATTGATGTGTTTCCTATGCAATCAGAGCTTTGTTCATGAAATCTTTACCTACATCTATGTCAAGAGTTCTGCCAATTCTCTCTTCTGGTAGATTAGTATTTCTGTTTTAATATTTACATGTTTGATCCATTTTGATTTTAGTTTAGTGCGTTGTGATAGACATTAGTTTCATAAAGAAAGTAAAAGATGAACACATTGAAAATTACAGTACTCTGAAAAACGCAATTGAAGAGAATATCAGAAAATGGAAGGATATCCCTTACTCATGGGTAGGAAGAACTAACATAGTAAAAATGGCTATACTCCCCAAATTGCTATACAGATGTAATACAACCCCAAACAAAATATTATTAGCATACTTCACAGAACTAGAGAAAGCATTCCTATAGTTGATTTATAACCAGAAGAGACCCAGAATGGCAAAAACAATGCTCAACAACAAAGGCAAGGCTGGGGAAATCACAATCCCTCATTTGAAAGTTATACTACAAAGGTACTATGATAAAAACAGGATGGTACTGGTAAAAAAAATAGACATGAGGATCAGTGGAACAGATTAAAAGATGTAGAAACAACATCAAACACACTCAACCACCTTATATTGGCAAAGGGGCCAAACACCTTCACTACAAGAAAGATAGCTTCTTTAATAAACGGTGCTGGAAAAGCTGGCTTTCCACATGGATTCTTCAATTGTATCATTCCTGGGTTCAAATGATTTCAAGCTGGAGCTGCCTTCTTGCTATTTTTTGTTTCTTTCATTATTTCTCCTGAATTCACTGCCTTAACATACTCTGTTTCTATAAGGAAAACGTAGCATATTTCTTTTCTTCAATATAATAAAGATTTCTTTTACTTATTGCTCCCTAATATGTATTATGTGAGATGTTACATTCTCTGAGTCACTAAGATACAATAGATGGCCTTTCTTCTCCCAATAATTGAGGGATAGAAATATATGACTTACATATGTATCTTATTTATACAAATAATTTTAATATACAGTATTGCTCAAACTATTATCCTACTACTGTAGGTCAAATGACGAATTTGAAATCTCATAAGCAATAATACTGTTCAAACTTTTAATGAATTTCCAAATTAGGATAGCAGGGGGGATAACTAGACAAACAATTTCAAGCCTTTATGATATTTTCATGAAAAGTTGTTCTCTGAGACATCAAAGACAGATATTACCCTTCTACAGAACTCAGGCAAGCAGGTGTTAAGGAATGAGAAAGACCTGACCAGATGAAGAAAAGTAGGAAAAGCACTATATGCTGAGGAAATAAAAGGTACAAAGAAAAAGACGCATAAAACAACCTGTGTCTATTAACAAATGAATAGTTCAGAACCATAAAATATAAAAATTGAAGTGTGCCATATAAGAGATGAGATAGAGAAGTAAGCTGGACTAGAAAATGGACTGCTTTGTATACCTTAATAACTTTCTTCAATAAACAACATAATATCCTAGATAGAACAAGAGTTTAACAAATCTGAACAGAGTGATGCAGTACTTATTCCATTTATTTACCTCACGCTAAGTTCTGGTAAACCTTTGCTTTCTTTATTGTCCATAAGAGAAGGCAGTTGGCATTCTTTTTTCTGACTTCTGATTGACTCTAGATTTTTCATAGCTGTTGACTTCTGTCTTCAAATTGGGTTCTGTCTGTATATAGAAATAAAACATTTGATCAAGATTTTACTGTGATGCTAAAAAATACCAGACTTGGAGAACTACCTATTTTTCATTCTTCTCCATATGCAGCCAGTGTCCTTCTTTCCTAGCTACTTTCTCCTCCATTGTAAAGGGAGTCTTCTGCAAGGAAACAGATCTACTAAAGAGACAGTAAACATTTAAGAAGCTACCCAAAAATGATCTTTTGTTTTATTATATCAAATTATAAAGGCTCTTTATATAATTAATACTGATTCATTGAAGATAATTTCATTAAGGACATCAACATTACATGACCTCTGTGCTCTCTCCAAAACTGAAAAGGAAAGACGTGTGTAATCAATCTATAAAAGGCCAGCAGCATGAGGAAATTGGAGGTAGAGAACCTTCCTGAAAAGTGTAACATTTTCCTTGTGTCTCTGCTTTCCTAAATCTATATTTAAGAATTAATGGTTAAGAATTCCTATATTTAAGAATTCACAGTTCACCTATGCCTAAATATCTCTGTCTCTGTCTCTCTGTTTCTGCCTCTGTCTCTGTCTCTGTCTCTGTCTCTCTCCCTGTCTCTCATACACACACACACATGTACGCACACATACAGACACCCACACACACACTCAAAACACCTGAAATTCATTCATCTGGAATATGTCAACTCCTCCAAAGAGTCTTATTGTCTCAACTCCGCAACTTTGCTTTTGGAGCTGGAAAGCAGTATAGACAACAGATAAATGAATGAGCATTCCTAAATTTCAATAAAATTCATTCATGGGGACTGAAATTTGAATTTCATAAAATCTTCATTTTTCACAAAATATTTCAACCATTTCAAAATGTGAAAAACATTCCTAGTTTACTGGCCATACAAAAATATTTTATTGGCTCAGTTCAGTTCACCAGTCATAGTTTACTGACCTGTAGTGCAGCACATTCACTAACACAGAAAGTCCCTTTTCATTATCACAATCTGAGCCATGAGGACAACTTAGCTCTCTTCATTTGAGCACTGTGCTGAAGAAAGAACATAATGGTATAATACTATAAGGGGATGGGGCAATGCAGGTAGGCAGTTATCATAGATCAATGAGCTTGTAGCTGTAGTTTAGCTGAATGTTTTCCAGCCTTAGTTGCATAGTGCAATCACTTGGGGAGTTTTAACACATGTGGTAACCTAAATACCACAGTCAGAGAATTCAGTTTAATTATTCTAGTAAATAATCTGAACGGGGATTTATAGTAGCTCCCTAGGTTTTTCTGATTTACAGCCAATAGGAAAGACTATCCACATCACAGAAGATGGTTCACAAAGACATAGTATTTTTGGATCACCAAAGACTAGAAGACAGAGGTACATTCAACTTTTCCCCTTTTCTTTATCATCTTTCATATTTATTTCAAATGTAGCAAACTCAGCTCACATTGCAACTACAATCTCCCTTGCTCATCTTCATGCATGTTTCAGTTTGGAAATAACTTTGAAAAGTTAGGAAAGCTCATAAAAGTCAGAAGGAATGTCACGCATTTTCTGTGTGCTGTGCTATGCACTAGCTTCTGGGTCCCAGTAGGTGCTGATGTTTCTCAAGTTAATGTTGCCTTGTGGGAGCTCAACAGGGCCAGGCACTCTGGAAACATTCAATCTTGGGAAATTTATTTCCTAGCTGTGACTCCTGGGAGACTATTATATAAACCAAAAAAAAAAAATCCAACTCATTAAACTATAATTTCAGAAACAGATATATCTGAGAAGCCATTATCAAGATTTGGGAGCAGCATGGAATTAGGGACAAGAAAATAGAAGACTTTTAAAAAGTATTTCAAAAAAGAAAGTAAACAAGATTCTTTTCTAACCTAGAAAATGTGTCTTTCAGTAATCCATAATAACCAAGCTCCCCAGACAGTGTCATATGCCCACACTTCAGCCCTATTACAATGAAATGAAAGGATCTCTTTTTCTCCCAGTTTTCCCTTAACCACATTTTAGCTTGAAGTTGGTTGGCACTAATATCTAATACTTTTTATTTGAATCAGGGCAACATGATATCTGAATCAAAAATATCTCCTTTTAAGTTGGCCTTTAAACTTCTCTACTTTAATTTAGACTCAAGGAAGGCTTCATCCTCTTATTTGAGGATGCAAAGGGTCATGCATTTTACATTGTATTTTATATAACATCTGAAAGTGTTGGCACCCAAAGATTTATGATGATCTGCCTCATTAGACCAAACCTTTTTTAAGTCTAATCAACTGAAAGGAAAATATTTTTGAGATGCTCACAGTAAATGTCAGGGGAGAATGAGAAAGTATATGTCATTTGTGAGAAAATGCTGCTGGCAATAGTAATTTCCAGTACCTGACTTATAATCACAAGAATTTTTTCCTTATTACACAACAGCTTCTTGAGTATCATCACCACAATTAATCAACTTCTGCTAGTGCTTCTTCCTAGTAGAAGTTTTTGGTTTCCTTAAGGCTAATTCATGCTGAAAACTTTGTCACAACCACCTGGTTCTCGGAGGACCTTCAGACATAAATACAAATGTCCACATGAATCTTTTTAGCTATAAATTCTTGGTTCTTTTCTGCAAGATTCATGTCTAGACTCTTTTTTAACGTATCTGAAATAGTAGAAAGGGTTGTGGCAATGTAACGGTCACAGCACAGCTTCACTGTGTAGTTCCCTAAACCTCCCTTAATTGGTACCTATGGCATGAACAAAAACACTTATCCAATGAACATTGTTAGCTGTTTTCAAATGTAGGTCCTAAGGCAGAAGAGCTCATAAAATCACCCTCAAACTTAGAATTCCAAATTACAGCAATCTATTTAATCAGAAAATTATATTCTCTTGTGAGAATCAACAGTGTTATAAACCTCCCTCCTGAGCTAAATTAATAGCGCTCTAATTACAAGTATCATGTCTAGAAAGAGGAGGCCAGAGGTTACACAGTACCAAAAGGATGCTGCCCAGAAAGTTTTTAAAATTTTCTTCACATAATAACAAGAAACTAATTCCAAGATCTCTGTCCTTTGATAGTTCATTCTATTAGTGTACACCTATCCTGGTTGTAATGATTTGATTTTGGTGACATGATGAATAAGCAGTATGACAAACTGAAACGGGCACAGGCTTTGGTAGATGGATGGAGAGTACTATGTATGTGCATACATGAATGCAATAATTATTTAACCTCATCAAGATTCAGCTCCTCATCATTAAAGCAGAAATGTTAATATCTTCTTATTGGGATTTGGGAGGAGTGGAAAGTGGCTAATACCTAGAAGATATTCACTAAATACAGCTACTATTTGCTTAATTACTGAGAGTGGTGATGGTGGTAGTAATGTTAATTGGGGCATTTCTGACTTTGGTGGCCTTCATATGTACAGCCTTCAAAAAACTTAGAAGTAGTGATTGACAGCTCTGATGCTCACGTCTTGTTTTTCCTTCTGACAGATTTATCTTCTAGTAATAATAAATGCAGGTTCAGACACTTTTCAAAATCCTTCTTTTTTCTTTATTTGGTGCCAGGAATCGAACTCAGGACCTTGCACTTGCCAGGCAGGCACTTATGCCACTGAGCTATATCCCCAACCCCCTGAGTCCTTCTTTTATTCAAGTTAGTCACATCTCTGCTCAGCTTTATTGCAAGCCTTAAGCACTATAAGCCAGTGCTGGTGTGCTTTACCAAAAATATCTTTATTCTAACTTATTAAAGTAGTAATTTAGAATGTGAAACTAATCAGGGTTTATATTTTCCTATGTAGTATATTTTGTGCTTGCTGGGAGGTAAGGAATAAAACAAGAACAAACTCTGTTATTAAATTCTAATTTGTCAAAATTTTGTTTACTTATGAAGCTACATTTATTAAGAAAATTGTTATCAACTTGAGGGAAGCGGCGCTGGGGATTCAGCCGGGCTGGGGATTTAGCTCAGCGACACAGCCCCTGCATGGCAAGCATGAGGTCATGAGTTCGATCCCCGGTACCAGAAAAAAAAACAAAAAACATAAAACATATGAGGGAGGGAATTGTCTTCCTTTTTCACTGTTGAATGTAATGTAATTTAACAAACACAAAAATGATTCAATCCAGTTACCAAAGACCATTACTTTTATACCAAATTTCTTAAATATGTACCATGAAGCAGACACTAAAATCACAGAAAAATTAAATATAGTTTCCAATCTTTGATTAAACATGTACAGAATGACTTCTTTGTCCCAAGGGACTGTGAAGATGCTCGAGCTACCATGGTAAATATGACATAATTCTGTTCCCACTGAGATCAGCATGCAAAGAAGAACCAGGGTCTACATATCCGTGGGTCAATTAGGGGACATAACAAGACCAAGATATAACTCTTAGGATGTAAGTACAAATCATGTTGACAGGGGCTGTGCTTGACAGGAAAGGCATGTTGGGGATGATTAAGGATAGGGAAGATTTATATAGACAGAATGGCAAAGAGGGCTTATCAGGTCTGGAGAAAGTGCACAAAAGTCTTGCAGGTGAAAGAGAACTTGGCAAATTGAGAGAATAATCAGGAAGGTAGAATGGCTGGGAGAATGTTGGTGAGGAATAGGAAATAAAGTTGGAAATATGGGGGATGAAGCTGAACTCCAAAGACTCTGAAGTCAGTCAAATGGGGTCAAACCTACTGAGCCCCTAAAGGTTTGGAGGAGGAGGGTGACATACAGTTGCTGAGCAGTTCCAACATGGCTCTTGTGAGCTTGCGGTTCATGTGTCCTCATCATTTTGCATGTCAGCTTTTCCCTGTCTGCATCTTTATTCTCTACTGTTTCCATGTTAAATTCAGAATGTGCTTTATGTTTCAGGGGAAGCCCCTCATCAGATCTCATTGAGCAGGAACCTGGATCTGGGATGCTGAAGAACAGCCGGAGTAATGTGACCCCTGTCACTCAGAGGTCACCAGCTCCAAGCACACGCAGCATGACCTCAGTCAGCAGTAAAGTAAGTGCACGAATGTGAAGAGATACTCAGCCTCTGGGACTTCACTTCCCTACCAAGGCATGATTGGATTGGAGCTCTGTATCTTGGAGCCTCTTTTAAATGTTGGTTAATGGTAGAAGTATCATTATGAAGACCAATCCTTCTGCACCCTTAGCTTTTGACCAGAAGCCCAAACTGAAAAGGAAAGAGAAAGACAAGATTTTAAAATGTCCTTGTATGACAGGGATTTAAATAACTATATGATTTAAACAAATATAAAGAATTTGTAGAACGCTCTGATTTTGAACCTCCTTGTTACTTCCCAGGGAACATATTCATAAACTAACTTCACTAATATTGCTCCAAGCTGACTGGAATCTGGAAAAGTAGAGCCTTAAAATATTTCTGTAGTTTCCTTTTCTACATAGCTGCTAAAATAAGGGATCATAATGAAAGCATAATGAAAGCTTAAATTACATATGGTATATATCATCACTGTATTTTATAATGCTTTTATCTTTTAAAGGAGAAAGTGGATAAAGTATTTGTGGGGAAAAATTTTCTTTTATTAAATATTCTCTCAAAAATTGTTTTTGGAAGCAATTATCATTTACTAGATGATTTCTTATTAAGCAGGAAACTCAGCACATAACGTTGGCATCTATATTTTAAAATATTTGTATACAACCCAAATTCTTTGATTCAGCAAAATTTAGTGAGCTGTGGTCAAGCAACACTTTGTAGGAAGTGAAAGAATAAGCCATGTAAATGTCTGGAGCAAGGCAGAGACAGTGCTGATATTTGGCAAATACAACTGGAGAAGGATGTTTCACTTCAGTTTAAGAAGTTGCTCAACAAGTTTCTTAAGTATTTTTAATTTCTCCAGAGGAACAGCCAGTGCAATGACCTGGTCATGGCTGGTACGTTCAAGAGAGAGTAAAAAGACCAGTGTAGCCGTTGTGGGTAAATGAAGGCAAAAGTCTAAGAAAAGAGTACAAGGAGATCATAGGCCAGAAAGGGCCTCAAAAACTATTGTATGTGCTTTGGCATTTACTTTGGTTAAGAGAGGGTGAGTTGGAGGGTTTGAGGCATAGGAATAGTGTAACCTGGCTTCAGTTTAAATAGCCTCCAAGGGATGTGCTGAGAAGCAGCTGCCAGGAAACACGAATGGAAACCATAGACCAGTTAGGAGGCCATTGCCAGACCATTGCCAGGAGAAACGTAAGACTTTGGGACAGAGAAGTAACAGTGGAGGTAGTGAGCAATCAGATTCTATAAATATTTTTAAGAAAGGGTCAAGGGCTGGGGATTTAGCTCAGCGGCACAGCGCCTGCCTGGCAAGTGCAAGGTCCTGAGTTCGGTTGCCGGTACTGGCGAAAAACCAAAAAAAGAAAGGGTCAAGACTCAAACAGATTGAAACAATAATAGATTCACTTCAACACTTATAGTATAGATTGTACTTGCTAAGATGAAAGACATATTTAAATTTTATAAATATGCTAAACTCAGCAAGCATATTATGTTCAGTAGTCTGAAAAGTCCTTGGGTAGTTGATGATTATGCTCACTTGACAACCTTACAAGGAGTGATATTAAAACTCTTTAACAACTGGTATGGTGGGAGCACTAGCCAATCAGAATATATACTGGTACCAGGCTTGGACGGTACCCTGTGGGTCCAAACGATGCCATTCTTCAGTGGATTATGGGGAGACCTGTGGATGAGGAGGAGCATGAAGAGAGGGAGGTAGACTAGGAGTAGTACTGTTTACCAACTGATACAAAAAAGTATTTAAAATTTTTAACAGTGGTATGGTTGTGCCAATGGGTAGCTGACTGTCAGTCCAATAAACAATAAGTTAATCAAATTTGTTTTTAAAACAAGGATTATCATCCCAAGTGTCATTTGAGTTTAGTAAGTGGGGAAATTCACCTTTTGACAGAAATTCTCTGCAACTAAGTTGAGTTTATTTACATATACAGTACACAGACAGGGCCTGTATTACATTACTCTTACATTCTAGCTGATCTAAAAGAATATTTTCTTTGAGGCTGAGATATATACAATGGGGTATTACATTACCATAAATAAAGATCAACTTGAGACATCCACAGACAAATGGATGAAACTTGAAAACACAATGTTAAGTGAAATAAGTCAGATACACAATTTCAAATAATTTCCCAAATTACCTATTCCATTGTTTCAAAAATATTTTAATATATATGTTAGTTTGTTTCATTTATACTAATTTATCTTAGTTTATTGAAAAAGAAAGTTTTGTGCTACTAGGTTTGTTTCATGTTTGCAAGAGATATTTTCTGTCTATATGTTATACTCTAAGCAACTTCTTTTAAGATTATGATACACAGTATATACCTATTGTCATTCTCTTATTTTTTATGAAAGTTTATTTTTTCCTAAAAGAATGCTTTTTATATTTTCTTCATTACTATCTACTTCTATTACATTAAAAATTTTCAAAGCAACTGAAAAGAGAGAAAAGAGCAATATTCCCTGTTGAGTAAAAATAAGATAGTATCTGAGGAAGGAAGTAGGGCAGTGAAGGCAGGAGGAGTAAAAATGGTCAAAATACAGTGCACAGATGTATCAAACCCCAAGCTGAATGTGATCACTATGTACTGTAAATATATAGTAATAAAAAAGAATGAATGATTAAAGAAGAAAAGACAGCTTAACAGGTTAGGAAGCACACTTGCTTTTTCATGATGAAAGGAAGAGGTATATAGACTTAGATGGTGATCAAAATCACTGCTCAATTTCTCCTATTTCTTAGTGTATCTTTGCTTCAATGTTCTTTCCTATTTTAGCCTGTAAGAAGTTTTTAAAATGGAAAAGTTTTAGAACATGTAAGTCTCTAATCTGTCCTGAGCTATGGTGAGATATGTTAATTTTAGATGTGAAAACATGAAGCTCTAGGGCATGCACTATGCCTCAATGACTATTCAGTATCAATTGGCTTATGAATGCTCAATATTAATAGTATTACTAGCTTACCTGTGGAAAAGTTTGCTATCATCATAACTGTGAGTAAAGAACTTGGTTTGGCTTCCTTAGAGAACTCCATATGTAAATAACTTTTTGAAGAGGTATTTCAAACTCACCTAAACCATTTGACATCAGTCACACTCTTGATAAACCTCCCTGGTCTATGGCAATTAGAGGACTTAGAAGCATTACACTTTGTGCTACAGGTTCTAGGTATTAGAAAATAATGAAAGACATAAAAACAGTCCACAATGAAGCTGAACTGATTAGCATGTTAAGCAAGTGAGAGCCACATCTCTCGGGAGTGAGTTTATCACTGTAACCCTGGTAGTCTAGTATGTGGAGAATAAGGAGAAATTACATTATATAGGACTTTGAAAGGGACATTTGATTGTTTGTACAAAGCAGAATTTTAACAGTCTCCTTCAGGTGTGATCACTATCACGTGCTATCATCTGCATGGACATTTAAACTCACCCCTCTCCAAATGTCCAATATTACTATTTTTTGACATCCAAAGAAGTTGCGGGAATGCAGGAGTAAAGTCCCTATGTACACCAGGAATATTGGGGCAATTTTCCTTTATCATATGTCAGAATGTAAGCCAGTCTCCGAATGAATTCTGCCACATGTACATGTATTTATTAGTAAGAACCCCTCAAAATCACCAATTCCTAGAAGTTGAGGAATCTTCACTCTTCTGAGCATTGATAAGTACCATGCATGTCAGTTTTGTCCCACAATAGATATAACCAACCATAATCTGACCACGCAGTCTTCTAGATTGAAAAGGTGGCATCACCTTCAACTAAGTGGCAATACAGATATAGGTACTAGTCAGCTTCCCATTGCTGTAACAAATACTTGAGATAAGTCAACTTAAAAAGAAGAATGGTTAATTTTGACTCACAGCTTTGGAATTTTTAGTCCATGGTCAGGCAGATATATTCCTTTTAAGTCTGTTGTAAGGCAGCATATCATAGTGGGGCAGGTATGATAGAGTAAGCTCCTCACCTCATGTTGGCCAGGAAGCAAAAAATGAGAGAAAGAGATCAGCATCCTACAGTCCCTAACATCTCTCACTGGGCCTCATTGTCAAAAGATTTCACCATCTCCCAGTCACTGAAATGAGGGCCAAGCCTGCAACTCATGAACCTTTGAGGGACATTCCTGTTCCAAACCACAGCAGGATGATTGAGGAGAAGGCATGTTGGGAGCAGGGATAAACATAGGACCAAACACAGTTCTAAGTAGTACTATGAGGGTACGAAGCTTAGGAAATTTTTAAATATAATTCATATAAAATTGAGGGCAATTATACCATTTTTCTTGGTAATCATATAAGAGAACACTTACTCATTTTGTGAGTAATAAAGTTTTCAAACACCATTTGTGCTGAATAGCAATAGATTTTATATAACAATTATTGATAATAAGTTTTGCAGTCATATGGGCTGCTCATGAGGGTCCTGCCAATGTCAATTCACTCCTAAAATGTAACATACATAGATGTGCGTAAACTAAAATATATTTATACTGAATGATCTTAAAGTAAATTACAGTAAGTATAATGTTCTTTTCTTAATTTTTACTTGTGGTAAGGAGCATGGTTTTGAAAATTCCATTGGTTTGTCTGCCACTGAATGCACCTCTGAGGAGTTCACAAAGAGTCATCGGAGAAACACGTCCAGCACACCTTCCATAGCAGTGTCTGGGACCTCCCTCTCCTCAGGTGGGCGTTTATGGCACAACTACTCAGCTGTGAAAAATGACTAAATGCAATGTAACTGAGTCTTCTCTGTGGTGTTAAGTGGATGTTTAATGTATTGGGAAATAATCATCTATTCTTTGACCCAAGGTAGGTTTATTGCATGATAACTGCTTAAAGGTAGTATTTGGCCTCTTGTTTTCACAAAAAAATTCATTTATTGAGTAGATGCCTTGCCAGGCATTATCATTAGGTTTTAAAACTACACCAGAAGGGGCTGGGGATTTAGCTCAGCGGCAAAGCGCCCGCCTGGCAAGCGCAACGTCTTGAGTTCGGTTCCCGGTACCGGAGAAAAACCAAAAAAAAAAAAAAAAAACTACACCAGAATATCAATATAAAAATAAAAATGGCCCCAGAATACATTTGATGTGGCAGACAATACTGGCACAGGGAAAGAAAATGTTAGTTTGTTTGACATAGCAGCCTGAAGGTCCCTATATCTAGACAGAGTATAATTCTAAAGTTTAAATAAGGAGTTTTTGCAAACAACATGAAAGTATTAATAACTTTTCATTTGTATGGAATATTCATGTATAACATTTTATTTTATTATCGCAGCAGTCCTGTGGACCAAATATTATTTATGCTGCAATTTTATTATCTATGAATAATAAAGAAACTATTTAGTATTTAGAGAAACTTGCCATGATGATGTTTACCTTGTATATCACACTAAATTCATGATGTAATACTCAACATTAAAACATAACCTATTACCTAATGATGATATATGCACAAAGCCCAAGGCTAGTTTTTAGACTGTAACTGAAAAGATTTGAAAATCTCTCCTAGCCAGCCAACATCCAAAGGCTTTTTGTATGGACTTGGTTTGGGGGCTAGTTACTTTGGTCGTCTGTTTGTTTGTTTGTTTTGTCATTGTTTTATTTCTTGAAGTTCTGAGGAGAATTAAAGCAGTTTACCTGTTAAAGGAAAAATTTTAAAGCAGCCTATAAGCCAACATCATAACGTCTGCTTCGACTATTCAACTCAGCGTTTCCTGTTTACTGAGTGCTAATTCTGTTAGGCACTGTGCTGAACACTTCTATATTATTTCATCTACCATTTGAAACTCAAGTACTTGATCAGTCTCCAGTTTTTCTCATTTATAAGAAACTCTATCTACTTCAGAAAGGCTTTGGTACAGATTTATTCTGTGACAGTAAACTATCCTGATTTGGTAAGCTGTGTACAGCATTACAAAGAGGTAAATTATTCCTTATTTTATATTTTGAAAACTGAAAGCAAGACGTTCTGTTGATGAAAGAATGTTCTGGTCTCTGAATAAATAGAACTTCCTATTAGTTTATCCATAGTCAGTATCTTTTTGTGTGAGAGGGACTTGCCATGTTCTTTCCAAGTAGAAGTTTACAATAGATTTATTTGTATTTTATATCAAAAATGAAAACAGTGAATTCTGTACATACAGAAACCAAGAGTGGTTAGTGGTTTATTTTTTTCATTCTTAAAGAACCAATCTATGAGAATTTTTTTCGAAGTCTAAGAGTAAAGTAGATGCCTTAAACAACTTAAAGCTTCATATTTTATAGTAGAGCATTTAACCTCCTGTGGTCAAAGGAGAAATGAACACAGGAGTGTTACTGTTCAGTCCAAGGCAATTTCCAAAATACTATAAAAGTTTGTTAACATACACAGCCTGAAGTTACTGATCTTGGATGTTGTTTCCATAACACTGTCTGTGCTCTATGCCTACAAAGAATTACAATAAAAATGAAACATTTGCAATGAAAAATAAGAACATCTAACAAAATGGACTGACTCACATATTTTTTATGTATTTTTTTCTTCCCTCCAGACCGGAGTCGATCTGAGTTACATTTGAGTGAGTCATTTACAGAAGACTTAGAGGATACTGTGAGCCTAAGAAGCAGGTCTGTCCCTGGGGCTTTGGACAAAGACTTGGTAAGTTGGATGCGGCAGACAGCCTGATGCTCCTGAGGAGGGAAAGGCAGGGTTCTGCTCAACCAGTTTCACTTTCAAACGATGATGAGTTGAGAGTGAAGTGAGGATATGCAAAATCACTTCATGTGATTCTTCACAGTCAACATATAAGAGCAGCTAAAAGAATTATTAAGAAAATGTAACAGATATTTAGGTAAATGAGAGATTATTTCAAAGAAATTTTTTCAGATATTTCAATTCCTGGTTAAAAGCACATCAGTTCATCTAAACCTGGGAAATGAGGGATCTGAGCATTTTCTGAACCAAACAGTGCCTGACTTCCCTGATTATATATTTTACACGGACATTTTTATATCTCTAGTTTCCTTAACAAGTGGTCTTCTTGAAGCTAAATTATTTGAAAACTTAATTTTTCATTGTACTCATTTATAAAACAAGGTTAAATTAGATTATTGGTAATGTTCCTTCACACTATACTTCTGACATTCTGATTTCTATAACTGTTATAATAAAATTTGAACTCCTTCGCAAAAAGATATAGCACAAGTGTTAATTAACATTAATAGTTCTTCCTAAGTAGGCCAGGAAACTTGGAGTTCTGCAACTAATACTACAGTATAAAAAGCTGGGAAAATGCCTTAAAATCCACTACAAAAGGAATGGATAGACACAGCCTCACTAGAGCCCAGACTGGACTGAAACTTGCAATCCTCCTGCCCCAGCCTTTTGGGCAGCTGGAATTACAAGTGTGCAGAACTGCTCCAAGCAGGGCAGGTTATATTTATAGGCATAAAAAAAGGTAGTGAGAAGAAGAAAGTGGAAGTGAAGTACAGAGACAATCTGATTGGTTATAACTCAAATCTGCACTATTTGAACAGGATTTAAACAATTGACCACTTGTTACAAGAGTGGGTTACAGTCTGTTCATACATCAAATTAGGTTGCAGTTTGCTGTGTATGGAGAAATCATTAGGACAAGCCAAAAATATATAGAGGCAGCTTTAGACTGATTTTAACACTCTTCCAGAAAAAGCCAAGGTACAGTTAACTTCACTAATTAATTTCACCAAATATTTAAACAAGAAATAATAATTCATAAATTTGTTCAGAAGGTTGAGGAGGAAATAGTTGCTAACTCATTTTATGAGACCAGTATTACATTGATACCAAAGCTAGAGAAGATATCCCAAGAAAACAAAACATGGACCAATCCTCATCATGAATATGGATGCAAAAATCTTTAATAAAATATTAGCAAACCAAACCCAGTAACAAAAAGAGGTCACACACTATAACCAAATGGGATGTATCCCAGGTAGTTAAGGTTAATTTAGCATTCAATGTAAATTAATGTAATGTAGTGTATCAATAGAATGAAGAACAGTAGTTACATCATCTCAGTAGATGCAGAAAAATTATTTGACAAATTCAAACATCCTTTCTTGATAAAATGTTCACCAAATTAGAAATAGAGGGAATCTGTTCAGTCTAATAAAGGGTATCTACAAAGTTACCACAACTACCAACATACTTAATGGCAAAAAGGACCAAGTGCTTTCTACCTAAGTGCAGGCAAGAATTTCCACCTGCACCACTTTGCTTCAACATTGTTCAGGAGATTGTAACCACTGTAGTAGAGAGAGAAAAAGCAAAATGGAAAAATACAAAAGAAAAGAAAGCTTCTCACTGGAAAGAAAGAAGTGATAGCTTTCTTATTTGCAGACGATATGATCCCCTGGGGAAAGTCTTAAAAGATGTATAAAAACATGCAGAAAACTAATAACAAGGTTATAAGAAATGAAATCAATGTACAAAAAACAATGGTACTATATGGTATATCCTAGCTCTGAACAATTGAAAATGGAATTACATTTGTATCATGAAGTATCATGAAGTAAGTTTTTAAAAGTCAGTCAGAATTAATACATTTTAAAAAGGTTGAGATGAGCACTGAAATTTATAAAACTCTTGCTGAGCTAAATTTGAGATATGAGAAGAATGGAGCTGTGCTATGTTCATAGATTACAATATTTAATGTTTTAAGATGAAAATTTTCTTCAAATGAATGTATAATCATACTGAAAATCAAAATGCAAATAGGGTATTTTATAAAAATAGGCATGATGATTCTAAAATTTACATGAAAATTCAAAAGGCCCAGAATGACAAAATAAATTTTGAAGCACAAAATTGGAAGACCTACACTAATAGATTTCAAAACTTATGTGTCTATATTTATTTGTCTGAGTAACTAATTTGAAGATATCAATATGTACTACAACAACCATTGTTAATTTCCTAACATCTTGTCTGAAATTCTGTATTGCTTGTATTGTTTTTGCGTTATTTTCTAAATGTATGTGTGTTTGTTATTATGTTTTCATTCTTTTATCTTTAAAATAAAAAACTTACTGTACAGTAACAGTAACTAGTACAGTATTCTACTGACATAAGCACAGATGATCATGGGATAGAATCCAAGGTCTAGAAATAGATCTTCACATTTGTGATATTTTAGGTTTGGCTTATGAATGGTGAAAGGATATCCATTTCAATAAATCATACCGGAAAAATTGAATAGCTATATGTCAAAGATCAAAAATAATATCAAAACTTTGACTCTTACCATACATACTGTGCACAAAAAAGGAATGAACTAACTCAATATAGGTTATGTACCTAAATTTAAGAACTAAAACTATAAAATTCTAAAAGAAAATCTCAGGGAAAATTTTCTATGTTTTGAGTTAGGATAAATTCTTAGAAATTACATTAAAATATGCATGATATATCCAAAAACACTCATAAATTGAATTTCATTAGAACTAAAACCCTTCACACTTCAGAAAACATTATAAAACTGAGAAGACAACCCACTGGCTGAAAACTACTTTCAAATTATATATTCAGTAAGGAATTTTTATCTTGACTATATAAAGAACCCACACATTCAATATTAAAAAGACAAATAATCATATTAGTGGATAAAAGATTAGAATAAACATTTAATCAAGAGAGATTTACAAATGCCTAGGAAGCACATAAAAAGATACAGAGCAACATTCGTGATCAAACAAATGAAAATTAAATCATGAGGTACTTAATACACACTAGAGCATTTATAATCCAAAAGACAAGTGTTGACAACAATAGAGAGAAATTGGAACCCTATTACACTGCTGCTGGGAGTATAACATGGTACAACCACTCTGTAAAATGCTTGACAATTTCTTTAAAAATGAAACATAAACTTACTATGCATCTCAGCAATTTGAATCTCAGATACCTATCCAAGAGAAATAAAAACACGTCCACCCAAAGACATGCACACAAGTATTCATATTAGCAGTCCTCAGAATAGCCAAAAAGTGGAAATAATAATGTCTGTCCACTGATGAATATGTAAAATATTCATTATATTTTCTAGAAAGGGCTATTATTTAGCAATAAGAAGGAGTTAAGTACTGATGCATACTACACCATGGATGAACCTTAAAAATATGTTAATGAAGGAAACCAGACAAAATTTCACATCATATAGCTATATTTAAATGAAATATCAAGAAGAAAAAAAGGCTCTCAAGATGAATGTAATTATTATGTATCACAAACATCATAAAATAAATAATTCTTGAGTTAAAAGAAAACTTATTTTTATTATTATATATGTATAATACATAATAGTCATGTTTTTATGGTAATTAGTCCATGCATATAACATATCTTGATTATTTTCATGCACTTACCCTCTTCTCTCTCTTACTTCCCCACTTCCTGCAATTCTCTCCCCTATCCCCCAAAAGTCTGCCCTCTTCTTTCCTACCATCTCTCCTTTATTTTACTCATGTATTTAAGGTTTAATCCTCAGTCCCACCAAAAGCAAACAAACAAACCAAACTTTTCTGTTTCTTAATAGGGTTCCTTTTAATGTTCCCAGGCAAGAACATGGAAGAGTGTTGTATAGCTTCCAAACCTCCAACACTTTTATTTTTAAATGGCAATGACACTGAGTGTGCTGACACATGCCTGTAATCCCAATATTCTGGAGGGTGAGGCAGGAGGATTGCCTCAAGTTCAAAGCCAGCATTGGCTACACAGTGAGTTCAAGACCAGTTTGAACTATCTAGCAAGACTCTATTAAAAAATTAGTTTAATGTAAAAATGAAATGATAATGATTTTCAGTGTAATCTTAAATTCATAATTACTTTCTGTTGACCAACATGGAAGCTAATAAAATTAAATCAAATTTATAAACATGAAAAAGAAAGGAAAGCTGGGCATTGTGGCCCACGCCTGTAATCCCAGCACTCAGGAGGCTGAGGTAGGAGGCTCACTATGAGTTCGAGGCCAGCCTGGGCTACAAAGTGAGTTCAAGGCCAGCTTAAACTACATAGCAATACCCTGTCTCAAACAGACAAATAAACAAAGAGTAAAAATCTGTAAGGGAATTATAGCAGATTAACATTAGCCAAGGACTAGAGAGTGAAGTGGCTATTGACAAGAAATGAGTGTTGAGGAGTTTATGGGTTTGATGGAAGTGTAAAACTGAATTGTGCTGATGTTTTCATATTTACAATTTGCTAAAATTACTGAATTATACACCACACGCATATGTACACCTGAAGGCAAGGTGTGATTGAAAAGTATAGTCAATGTTTAAATGTTTCATATTTATTACATTAAAAGACATATTGCCGTTCATCCCCCTCAAAATACTCCCTCTCTTTTCAAACACAGTTAACTCATCTTTCTTGCCACTTTTTCTAGTGGTTCTACAAGATATTTTTGTTTGTTTTTGTTTTTGTTTTGTTTTGTGAGTGCCTTGAGTTGTACTCCTGTGGCTGCCTTGATGTGCTGAGCTGATCCAACATGTTTACCTTTCACGATCATTTTTACTTTTGGGAAGAGCCAGCAATCATGCTGCACCTGATCCATTGAATAAGCTGGACAAGGAAACACCATAAGGTTTTCATGAGCCTGCCTTTCCATTGGATGGCTCGTAGCAGCAGCCTTCACTGTGCTTTGATCAGATCACTTAAAGATACAAAAGTAGATTTGCAGAACTGCTTCGGATGTGGCAAAAATGATGAGTGTATCCAATAGGAGGGGGAGTATTTTGAGGGAGATTGATGGCAGTATATTTTTTTACTATAAATATCTATCAGGTACATATTCGCCATCCTCAATAAAGCTGTTCCAGGAGAAAAGAGACAGCAGAAAGGAAAATAGCTGAAATTTGGTGGTATTGACAATTTTTAAAATGAAATGATCACTTATAATAAGTACTGGGTAATAGCTTATTCAGAAAGAGGAAAACAAAAATATAGAAAAGGGACTATTTGACAATAATAAGGATGCATTTCGCATAATTTAAAGATATATACAGTTTAAAGTGACAAAGTTGTGAGATAAATAAGAACTTCTACCTTAACACATTGTATTTAAATATAGAAATACTGTACAAGAGAAATTTCTAAAAGCTTTTCAAAAGTTCTATTTTATACAAGGGAAGAAGTGTCAAGTTAATATCAGAATTCAATAGCAGCATTGTGTACAAGATGAAAAAGTAGTAATATGTCAAAAGTATTGAAGGAAAGCTATTTTGAACCTAGAATTATATATCCACTTAAAAGAGAGTGCAAATCTCCAATCCTTGCCATACAAAGACTCATACTGAAATCATTTGAGACCAAATATTTAACAAAGAAAAGAAATATGAGAACAGTTGCAAGGTCTATAAAAAATAAAGGAGACAACATAAATTGGTAAAGATGTTATCTCAATAAATCTAAGACCAAAAGGACATATACACAATAATATAAACTTTAAATTCTGTTCAAAATCATGCTTAGCATATTCTTTGATCACAAACAATTACATTGGGCATAAAAGCAAAAACATAAATTAAAATTAACCCCCAAATTTTCAATTTCAAATGTTACAAATAATTATTGAGTCAAGTAATTAGCATACATACATGCACTTTGTTTTGTTTGGTTTGGTTAGGTTGGATTTGTTTTTTGAGACAGGATCTCACTATGTAGTTTAGCCTGGCCTTGAACTCACTTTGTAACCCAGGCTTCCCGTGTGCTCACAGCAATCCTCCTGCCTTGGCCTCCCAAATCCTGGGATTACAGGCATGCACCACTATACTTGGTATAATTAGATACAAAGAATCAGTAAATCAAAGAGTTGTTTTTTTTTTTATTTTAAAGAGAAAAGAACAAAAACAAAATAGTAAAAACAAAGCAAAAACAAAACACAAATACAATAGAAATGATACAGAATTCCAAAAAAAGATGATAGGAAATTAACAATGGCTGTTGTATTACATATTGTTATCTTCAAAGTAGTTGCACAGATTACCAGATATAAGCATGCAAGATTGATCAAACAATTAAACGTTAACTGTTCCTTTGAATAAACTATTAGAAATTAGTAGTATAATTATCTTAGCTCTCTTGTGTGTATATATTTTTTTCACTTCCTTCTTGCTTTCGTTTCTCCTTTCCCTCATCCCAGTTGTTCTTTCCTTTTGAGCAGTTTCTTTCCCTGATTTTTTGAAAGACTAAGTAAAATTGATAAACTTTTAGCCAACTTTATCACAAAGAAGAAAAAAAGACTCAAAATTATGTGATGAGAAATAAAAAGGGGAAATCACAACAGACTCTGCAGAAATCAAGAAATCATCAACACCTACTCTGAGAAACTGTACTCTGATAAGATAGAGAACATAGAAGAAATGGACAGATTCCTACCTGGATACATATGAATTGCCAAAACTGAATCAGGAAGAGTTAAAAATTCTAAATAACCCAATATCAGCTAATGAAATTGAAAATGTAATTTAAAACTTACCTACAAAGAAATCCCAGGTCCTCATGGATTCATTACTGAATTCTATAAGAAATTTAGAGATGATCTAATGCCACTACTGTTGCAGCTCTTTAGTGAAATTGAAAGGGAAGAAATACACCCAAAGTCATTCCTGGAAGCAAGTATCACCTTGAAAACAAAACCAGAGAAGGACCCAATAAAAAAAGGAAACTACAGGATAATCTCCCCAATAAGCATAGACACAAAAGTCCTCTCTAAGATACTGGCAAACAGAATACAACAAATCATCAAGAAGATTATTCACAATGACCAAGAAAGATTTATCGCAGGGATGCAGGAATGGTTCAACATATGCAAATCAGTAAACATAATACACCACATCAACAGAGCCAAAGGAAAAAAAAACATATGATCATCTCAATAGATGCAGAAAAAGCATTTGAAAATGTCCAACACAAACTCATGATAAAAACCCTATAGAAAAAAAGAGTAGATGGTCTTTATCTCTATTTGGTTAAAGCCATCTATGACAAATCCACAGCCAAAATCACACTGAATAGTCAAAAGCTGAAAACTTTCACTCTAAAATCAGGAGCAAGACAAGAATGTCCACTATCACCATTGCTATTTAATATAGTTCTGGAAACATTAGCCAGAGAAGTTAGACAAGAGAAAGAAATAAAAGGAATAAGGATATGAAAGAAAGAGATTAAATTATCATTATTGGCAGATGACATGAAACTCTACATAGAAGACCCTGAAAACTCCACCAAAAGACTTGTTGATTTAATAACCAAGTTCAGTAGTGTAGCAGGATTAAAGTCAACACTAAAAAAATCAATGGCATTCCTGTACACAAGCCATCAGCACACTGAGAGAGAACTCAGGGAAACAACACCCTTCACAATAGCATCAAAACAGAAATACTTAGGAATCAATCTAACAGAGGAAGTAAAAGATCTCTACATTGAAAATAACAGTACTCTGAAAAAGCAGATAGAACAGAACGTCAAAAATGGGAAGATATTCTTTACTCATGAGTAGGAAAAACCAGCATAGTAAAAATGGCCATACCCTCTAAATTGCTATACAGATTTAATACACTCACAACCAAAATACCATTAACATACCCCACATAACTAGAGAAAACAATCCTAAAATTCACTTGGAACCATAAGAGATATAGAATAACAATGGCAATTCAGGGCAACAGAAGCAAGGTAGGAGGTATCACAATCCTTGACTTGAAATTATACCACAAAGCCACTGTGATAAAAGTAGCAAGGTACCAGCAAAGAAACAGACCTGAGGATCAATGGAAAAGATTTTAAAAATGTAGAAACAACTCCAAGCACACTCAGCCACCTTTTCTTTGACAAAGGGGCCAAGCATGTTCACTGGAAGAAAGATAGCCTCCTTAAAAAATGGTGCTGGAAAAACTCACTTTCCACATGCTCAAGGTTAAAACTAGACCCATGTCTATTACCATGCACTAAATTAAAATTGATACGGATAAAAAATCTAAATAATAAAACAGAAAAACTAAATCTGCTGAAAGAGAAACTAGGTAGAACCCTTGAAAACATAGGTATAGGCAAAGATTTCAAATACAAAACCCAGATTTCATGGGAAAAACTACAAAGAATCAACAACTGGAATGTCAGTATATTAAAAAGTTTTTGTGGGCAGGGGATATAGCTCAATGGCACAGTGCCTGCCTGGCAAGCCCAAGGTCCTGAGTTCCATTCGTGGTACCACCGCCTACAAAGAAAAAGAAACTACCAAAAAACTTTTGCACAGCAAAAGACATTATCAATAGTGTGAAAAGACAGCCTACTGGGTGGGAAAAAGATTTTAGTCAGTTGTCCCTCAGACAGAGGCCGAATATCTAGAACATATAAAGACTCGAAGCTCAGTTGGCGAATGCTTGCCTAGCATGCACAAGGCCCTGAGTTCAATCCCCAGTACCACAAAAAAAAAAAAAAGAATTGAAAAAACTATTAGATCCCCCAAATTTAAAGACCACTTCAAAAGTGGGCATCTGAGATGAATACACTCTTCTCAGATGAAAAAATACAAAAGGCAAATAAATGTATGAAAAAACATCCAACATCACTGGTCATTTGATTTTTTTGTTTTATTTCATTTTGGTACTAAGAATTGAACTCAGGACTTTGGACTTGCCAGGTAGACACTTTGCAAATGAGCTGCATCCCTGGCCCTGGTTATTCGAGAGATGCAAATTAAAACAAATTTGAGATTCCATCTCACTCCAGAAAGAATGGCAGTTATTGACTAATCAACCAATAACAAATGCTAGAGAGGCTGTGGAGAAAAGTAATTCTTCTCCACTGTTGGTGGGACTGTAGACTGGTGCAACCACTGTGGAAATCAGTGTGGAATTTCCTCAAAATATTAGGATTACAGGCCCCATTTGACCTAGCTCTTCCCCTTCTTGGTATGTTCCTAGAAGAATTAAAAATATCACACTGCAGTGATATGTGCACACCCATGTTTATAGCAACAGTTTGTAATAGCTAAATCTTTGGGAAAAAAACAAATGAACATCAACTGAAGAATGGTTAAAAAGTACATGGGGTTTTTAAACAATGGAGTACTACTCAGCCATAATAAAGGATAAACTTGAGACATTCCTAGGTGAACGCACCTTAAGACCATATTCTAAAGTGAAATAAATTGGACACACGTATAAATATCACATCACTTCCTTGGTGTGAGAAACGATAAAATGGAAACAAAGCTTCTAAAATGAGGAAAGGAGGGAAATAGAGGTTGAAGGGAGGGAAGGGGATTTAAGAAAAAGAGGAAGAGGAACCAGGACATATCATGTACAGGTACAAATTCCCTGTGATGAATGTGACCATTTTGTATATCTACTTTATAGCAATGAATTTAATAAAAAAGAGATACTTCAAAGTAGTGAAATAAAATACAACAAAATAACAAGAAGTAAATTAAAATAAAATATCAGCAAAAATTTTAAGATTTAGAAAAAGTCTTAGATGTGAACAATTTTACAACCTTAAATATTTGAATAAAAAGAAAAAAGGGCTGAAAATAATTCATTGTGAATTTACTCTTTTAGTTAGAAGACTAACATGATAAATTGAAGAAAGATACAATTAAGAGCAGAAATCAACCGGTACCGGAGAAAAACCAAAAAAAAAAAAAAAAAAAAAAAAAAAAGAGCAGAAATCAATTAACTACAAATCAAAGGTAAAATACAGAACAACAAAACAAAACTTAGTTTTTGAAAAACACCAATAAAATAAAAAAACTCTGAATAGATTTCCAAGGAAAAGGATGGGGTAAGACCAAAAAACATTATAAATGAAAAGGTAATGAAACTACAAATAAAATAGGCTGGAAAAGTAGTATCAACAATTATTTTGAAAGCAAAAATTTGATAACTTACATGAAATGAATGAATTTTTAGAAAAATTTGCTTTGTGAAAGCTGACTCAAGAACCTTTTGTGGGAGGGATATGGGGATTAAACTGCATCTTCATACTGAGCTACGTTGCCAGCTCTTCTTCTTATTTAATTGTGAGACAGTCTTGTTAAGTCTCTAAATTGCCTTAGTTGGACTCAAACTAGGCATCCTCCTGCCTCAATCTCCTACAGTCCTGGGGTTAGAGGTATGAGACACTGTGCCCAGAAAGAAGCAATTTTTCAAAAACCTGACACTTTCTGATATGACTAATAAAACTGAAGGAGTAGTTAAATTTTTTCACACAAAAAAATTTAGATCCACATGACTTTGTAGCAAACTTTATGAAACTTTCAAGGAAATGATCCTAAACACTACACAATCATTTTATTGTAGTACAATATACACAAGATAAAAATTACCATTTTACTTTTTTTAAGTGTACAGTTCTATGGTGTGCATTACATTCCAACAAGCACTGAGATGATAGTTCATTATAGCTGTAATTTGCATTTTCCTGAAGATTAGTGTTGTTGAACATTTTTTTCATATACCAGTTGGAGAGTTGTCTGTCTTCTTTTGAAAAGTGTCTATTTTGGTTCTTTGTTTATTTTGGGGTTTGACACAGATACACACAGACCCCCAAATTTTTAAGATATTAAAATCAAATTCATTGTGAAAACTGTATTGCCATACAGGTTGAGGAGGTAGGAATTATATTCAGGTCTCTATGATTCCAAATTTCAACTTTCTTCCACAAAGCAAGCACTGTTAGGAAAGAAACCTGCCCTCCACCTCCAGCTACTGTCTTCTTCTGAAGATGCAATTCAGACTGACTGGAGTAGAAAAGAGAAAAACCCAGGAACTGGGTGCTTCTCTAGATATTTTTATCTGATTTCCAGGTATTTATGAAAGGAAGTGGGTTTTAAAAAGAAAAGACTTTCTGAGAAAAAAATATAAGTAAACTAAACCACTGATTTTTTCCTCCTTTTGTAGAACTCCTTGGAAGAAGAGACTCAAAAAGGTGTTGATGATTTAGTGTCCTCCCAGTTTTCTGCAAACACCCACAGTCTGGCAAGTGGCCTGTCAACTGTAAGCAGTCCTCTGGCACATGTGGAAATTTTCCTCTTCTCTTAATAATTTTATGTGCATTTCCAGAAGAGCTATTCGTTCTCTTAAGAAAATGTATAAGGAGTGAAACAGCCATTGTAGGTTCCTGCTTAGACTTTTCCCACAGAATACTCTTTGGTCTAATTTTGTGTGTGCTTTTTCTAAGCTCCTGATTGCTTCCTTCCTTCTTCTATGGTAATTGCCTAAGTTTTAAACATTCCTATTTCATGAAGAGTTAGAAGAATGGAGTTTGAGCGCTTCCAACACAGAAGAAATATGTTTTTAAGGAGAAGAAAATGCTAATTAACCTGATTTAAATATTAAACATGTATAATATGTATTAAATTATCAAATAATACCTTATAAGTATATACAATTATGTGTCAATTTCTAAATCTCTTCATTTCCTATTTTAAGCCCCAATCAGTTCAAGCCTATAAATTATTTCAGTACTCTGCTGAAAAGTTTACTTGATACCATTATTTCAACTCCCCAACTGTTTACACTGCTGTTCAAAATTTTCCTAAAACACCTACCCAGTCAGATTGTCCTCCTACTTACAAAATAAAGCACCTTCTTACTTCAGAGGCCAATGTCCTCCCTGAGAAGATGAATTTAGGAACCTCTCTTAGTCACATTCTTGTCACTGGGATAAAAAAATGAACAACCACAATTTAAAGGAGTAGAGGTTTATTCTGACTCATTTTCAATCCACAGTCAGCAGGCTTAAACACAGAAATGGTATGGTGGAACGACCTATGCAAAAGAAAGCTGCTCACATTGTGCTGTCCAGAAAGGACAGAGAGAAGTGAGGAGCCAAAAGGGACATATACACTTCCAGGACATACTCCCAATTACCCACCTCTTCTGACCAGACCCCCACATTCCAACAGCAAGTCAACTATATCTCTACAATGATTCAGTCCTCTTCCAAAAGCCCCACCTATGAGCAAATGAAGTTTCTGAGGGACATTCTTGATCTAAAGCATAACATCCATTCCTGGACCCAAAATACCCGTGCACATCTCTTTATGCAAAATATATTTAGTCCACCTCCAAGAGTGACTAAATTCTTAACATTTTCAATAGTGATAAAAAATCTAAGTCCAAAGTATCCTCTGAGACTCAAGGCAAACTTTTAGCTTGAGCCCCCATAAAAATAAAAACTAATTTTAAATACTAACATACAGTGACGCAGGGTAGGCATTCCTATACAAAAAGGGAGGAATAGGGAGTTAGAAACCAATGGGACCAAAGCAAGATGAAACCCAGTGAGGCAAACATTAAATCTCATAGTTCCAGGACCAGCATCAGAGGCATATCGTAGGAAAATCTGAGCTCCAAGATGCTTGTGCTGCTCTGCCCCTATAACAATGTCAGTTGCAGCTCTCATGGCCTCTCTCTTCAGGTGGTTCTGCTCACTGCACTTTCAGCTTCCCTCTCACAGCTTAATATGCTTCCCTTTCAGGAGTGCACTGAATGGTCTCCTAGGCCTTCTAAAATCTGTGTGGGAGCCTCTATGACCCTATAACTTTTGCATGTCTCATGCCCATAAAATCCACACCACATGGATAATGATTCCAAATTTCATATTTTTTCCACAAAACAAGCACTGCTAGGAAAGAAACCCTGCCCCCACTCACAGCCACTATCTATTCTTCTGAAGGTGTAATTCAGATTGACTGGAGGAGAAAAGAGAAAAACCTAGGAATGGGTGGTGCCAAGATCTATTATCAGCTCAGGCCCCCTTGGATTATGGCTGCAGAGGTTTCTGAATGCCCCAGTAGTTAAGCACTACGAAACAGAGCTTGGGGAAACAATTCATGAACAGTGTGCCCTGGATCCTCTGCTCAGAGCAAAGCTTTTCATTTTTTTATCTTTGAGCTTGTGAGGGACAAGGTCTTGATTCCTGAGATGCCCTCAAGGGAACTGTCTTAATGCAAAGCACTTAGCTTCTTTTTAATGCTAATCATTCCCACTACCAAGCTGTACTGGGCAAAAATCTTGCAGTCTCTAACATTATGGGCCACAATTTTAAAGGACCTTCCTTTATGGCCACCAGCAATATTTTTCAAATTATTTATTTCTGTTTTTTGCCCTTGCTTCTCATGCTAGATAAGTCTAAAAGCTACCAGCAAGACTCATGCCAGAACCTCCCTATTGCACTTCCTTGAAATTTTCTCCACCAGATCAATTAGTGTACTCCACTTTGTCCAAGTCCTTTGCAGTCTCAGGACATGAGCCAATGTAAACAAATCTTTGCCAGAGCATAACATGCAAGATTTTGAGTCCAACTCCCAATAGAATCCTTGTCTCAACTGAAACCTACTGAACCAAGTCTATACCTTCTGCATTTTTGTCAGCATCCTGGTGGGAGGTACTTCTTCCATGGCAACCAGGAAGCTACATGGGAAGTGAAGAGGAAGGGAGAGAGATACATACTTTCAGATCATGACTCCAATAACCAGGCCCTAACCAGACCTCACCTCTTCACAGCAAGTTAGGTATAGCATCCCCAATATCCAATCACTTTCCACAAGCCACATGTATGAAATATGACTCCTTTGGAGGAACATTCTTGATCTAAAGCTTAGCAAACTACTGTGTTCTTACATCTATCCAAGCACCTACAAGTCTTTTTCTTTGCTTTTCTGATTTCTATTGCTCTAATACCTTTTTTCTTTTGGTCTTTGGATGACTTCCTTAAAGAATTCTCAAGCAGGCTCTGACAGGAAGTGGACCTACCTAAATGTGCCTGATGCTGATTCAGACACTGTGAGTTTTCAATTCTGCTTTTTCCTTCTTTTTGCCATACTTCACAAGTTTCATGGTTTGGTAACTTTGATTAGGTAGGCAATTCTTCCAGCACTTTTTTACTTGTGTACAGTTGACCAGTGGTTCTTTTGAAAAGACTAAAGAGTTTATCAGAACTCAAGCATTGCAATTCATTAAACATTAGAACCAGAGCTCAGAAGACCAGTCAAAAGACACATGATCCAAAATGCTTTACCATTAACAAGTCCTTTGAAGTAGTATGCATCTGTATTTTATGTCATAGCTTTGGCTTGGTTAAAAGTGCAACGTTTTAGTTGGTAGTAAAATTGCTAAAACTTCCTTAAGTTCTCCCAAGCCTCAGCATTTGTGGATTCTTAAATCCTCTATCCATTAGGGTCACCTGCTTACAATGGATACTCTTTGATGATGTGGCCATAGAGACACGTGGTGAAATCACAAGGAGATTGTGAGATAAGTTTGGGAAGCTTTCTAACTAGAAACCTGTAATCATACTTTATGTTTTGGCATTGCCAACAGTATGTATGAACCAGTTTTCTTCTGTGTATCATGAGAGAGTTGAGGCTTATTCTTGAAGTCCTTAATAGTCAAAGCATGGTCCAGGGACCAACAATATTGCCTAACCTAGGACAAAGACTTTAACATTTTCTCAGTTCATAGAGCTCCCAGAGCAGTGGTGGCAAACCTAAAGCATGCATGCTGCAGTGGGCTGTTTGTATCATTGAAAACCCTAAAAGATTCACCATCACTCCTAGAGTTTCAGTGGTTCTTTCATGGCACTCCTAGGCCAAAAATAACAACTGGCTAGTAAATTTATTACACCATTAGGCCCAAGTATCTTAATAAGGTCTTAAATCCTAACAGCTTTACAGCTATTTGAAAAAATAATACAGGCAAATTGAAATAAAAATTAAATTTTATTCCATTATTAAGTAGCCTTTATTACTTACTAGTAAGATATGTGTCTGTTGAGGACTACACATTTTCTCAAATATTGGAATCTGGTTGAACATCACCACATTCCACACTGGTTTTTATAACACATTTGATGTTTGTTGCAGAAACTGCCACTCAGCTTTACACAGGTAAAAATTAGTTGAAAAAGAACACTGATTTCAGTGATGTTCCTCAGAACTACTAGTTAGTATGTGCATGGTATCTGATAAATGTTGCTGCATTTTCCTTTAAAATTTAAAATATTTTATGGTGCTCCCATGAGCTTGTTGTGGAATTCTAGGAAACCTGAACTCACCGTTCAGGAACGTGAGACCTAAGTGTTTTTGTTTTTTTTTTTTTGGAAAACATTATCCCAGACCTCACCCCAAAATGAATCATCAATCAGAATCTTCAGTTTACCAAGATCCCTTGAAGGGATATACATAAAATTAAAGTTTGAAAAGCACTCCTCAAAGTCACCAGCTTGCTAAACATGAATACAGCTTTGTGTTAGGAATAAGAAAGACAAAATAGCTTGCTCACTGGCTATCTTTAAGTTATATTTTCCAAATAATTTTGGTGTTCTTGGCTTGCTCTTGTCCTTAACTTAAGCTTAGAAATGATATGAGCTATATTACCCACATCCTGTTCTTTAAACAGTCTCTAGGCTGAGCAGTTGGAGTAACATAACAACTTTTGCTGAAAAGTTAAATTAAAGACTACGTATGCACACATGTGTGTGTGAGTATATGTCTGAAAATGAAATCTAAGGTCCCTTTGTATTCACCATGTCCTTGCTTCTCAGTGGTTGACAGAAGGGTTATAAAATTATTAGATCATTCATTAAAACCTTTACATAAGCTTCATGAATATCACTGCTTTTGTTACAGTCATATTACCAAGATACAGAGTTTTTGCTTCTGGTGCTAAAGGATAATTTTATTACATTTAATTAAAAATACACCTTATATCATTAGTGTCTCAACAAAAACTTGATTCATTCTAGTAGATTTGGATTTTTAGAAACTTTTATTATTTGTTTTGGGTACAATTTTATTGTTTATTGTTATAACTTGTGAGTTGCTATTTTGCAAAGAATTATAGGTCATGGCCTTATAATATGTCTAAGTACAAACACACTATCTGTGTAACCACACCATATTCAGTTGAGGAATCACAACAATTGTGGACATGTGATATTCTTCTTGCATATTTTTGCTAAAGTTGCAATTATGGATCCCCAAACTCTGATGAGATGCTCCTTGTGGGTGTCAGAGAAAGAAGGTTTGTAGCTCTTACTATCGCAGAATATAAGATGACCTTTTCTTTGTCCTAGTCAGTTTATTCTCGTCTTCGAAGTTTATTGAACTTGAGTCTACT
Source organism: Chinchilla lanigera (assembly GCF_000276665.1). Lineage (NCBI taxonomy): Eukaryota > Metazoa > Chordata > Mammalia > Rodentia > Chinchillidae > Chinchilla > Chinchilla lanigera. Next base: position 184,732 of record NW_004955601.1, read on the forward strand.
AGTAAAAAGCAGAAAGTTGCACGGATGTAGAGGGGAACTAGTATTAGAAATTCCTCAGAGACCCTGCATTTATTAGAAGAAATTAATAAACAAGTTTCACTAACCTATAATGGCAATGCTTCTCCACCCAGCAAGTGTCCTGCTTTCCTCACCAAGGGCACTAGATCTATTTTCTCTTCTTGGGCTGAAATTTAGTACAGCAGGAAAACAAGTGACTTGCTTTCTCTCTGTTTTATAGACTTCCTTCTTTATTATAAAGAACAAGATTTATAATTGAATGATGGGGGTGAGTTCTGTGAAGAGATCTTGGAATAACACATGGTGCCTTCTTTCATCTTGTTTATTCCAGACAAGCCTTAACAGCATGATGAGTGTTTACAGTGAGACAGGAGACTATGGCAATGTGAAGGTCAGTGGTGAAATCCTTCTCCACATCAGCTACTGCTACAAAACTGGCGGGCTCAACATTTTTGTCAAGAATTGCAGAAATCTGGCCATAGGAGATGAAAAGAAACAGAGGACAGATGCGTAAGCACATAACATGTTCCTCAGACTATTTCAAGTGCTCCCTTCTTTGCCTGTATGTTTCTTTTCCAGAAGAGCCTTACTATTCCACTCCATTCAGAGCATTTTCAGAGCATTGTCACTTTCCTCTTATACCACACGTTGAAATATTCTTTGAAGTATGTAAACAATGGCTATGTCCTTGGTTATCCAGTTTTTAAGAGGCCAGTACTCAAGATGATTCAGGAATGACAAATTTGTAGTTTACACAGCTGCTCTTTGAGATAGAAGCTGACATATTGGCACACTCAGAATGTACAAGAGTATCCTGTTGATTTTTGTTCTGGGAACTCTTCCAGAGAAAATTTCCAAGCTGTTAGCCAATTGAACAATGCAGAAGACAATTATTAAGCTTTTGAGATCCTAGGGATCAGCCTGAGAGAGCAGGTATGAACCATGGTTTGGAGGGGAGCTAGATGTAAAGATATTCTGGGAGTCCCCACAAAAACTGTCAGGTACGATTCACTGGAAGGACCCATATGACTCTACTTATATTTATAGCCAATGAAGAGAAAAGATACATGGAATGAAGTCATGAAGACACGTGACTCAAGCTTCCAAGAATCCTCTTCCAATGAATCACACAGGCTGTACTTAATTCTTGTAAAATATTTTCTACCAGGAACGTTTGTTAGAGGCTTAGGTGGTCACATACCAAATTTCCAGTCTCCTAGAAGAAAAACAAATGTTCAGCATGAGCTACATTGTTTGTGCAAACAGTTTGGGCTCAGTGAGCATTTTTATCAGTTCTAAGAACAGTGAGAAACGTTCCAAAATCCAAGTTTCCAGTTGGCACCTAAGAACCAAAGTTACGAGACTTTCAAAGGATAACAATCTCAGGCCTACCATGTTAGCTCTTTTCTGTCCAATTGCTGACCTAGGTACAATAAACAACTCAGCAAAGCTGGTTTTAAGTACCCTAAGATAGACGAAGGAATGGATGCTGAATATAGAAGAGTCTACCTGGCTCTTCAACTAAATTTCAGAGGACTGAAGGACCAATGTACTTATTTTGACTAGCATGGAAAGGGGCCATCTAAAACTCTGGTAGACGTACTTCAAAGGTCTGGTAGCATTCTGTGTGCTTTAATCTCCAAGGGGCTCCTAAAATTATGCAAGCCAAGGTATTGGGTCAAATTGCTATTGTGACTTCAGGTTGTCATTTTCTACATCTTGCAGTCCCATTAACTTAATCGCCTGATATGAGAAAATGGGACTAGGAGAAGAGTAAGTTTGTGAAATGATTGACAATGATAACTGATTACATTTATTGAATACTACAATACATCAACTTCATATATATGTTGGTTAATTTAATGCTAACAATGCCATGTGTTACATACTTTTATCACCCCAGTTTTATCATGGAAACTGAAGCACAAGAAAGTTAAATCCTTGGGGTATTCAGAGCCCATAAGTCATGCGGTGATTCAAAACCAATTGGCTTGACTCCAGATCCTTCACTTTTTATCATTCTTCCTTACTGCTTTTCTCCTTTGAAAGACCATCTATAGACTACATTTTCTTTGGCCCTGTCTCTTATGCTTTCAGCTTAATTCATTGAAATCCTTAAACTTTTCTTGCAAATGTTTCCAAATAATTGTTTTCATCTTTTACTATTTATAGTTATGTCAAGTCATACCTTCTTCCTGACAAGTCTCGAAACAATAAGCGCAAGACCAAAATCAGAACAGGCACGAATCCAGAATTCAATGAAACACTAAAGGTAAATAAATACTCCTGTAGCAATACTTGTGATATTGGTCAGAACCTTGTGGATTTTGAAGTAACTATAATGAAGCTTTTATTTGTATGTTAAGAGATGTATATGTTTTTGAAAACTGGAGTTTGAGTTACAGTATTACTTCAGGCCTTCCTAATAGTTTTTGGAACAGAAAAAAAATGTAAAACACTTACTTTGTTACTTGTCTGCTGCTGCTGCTGCTGCTGCTGCTGCTGCTGCTGCTGCTGCTGCTGTTCAAGTTGCACCTTGAGTAAAGATGATTCAGCCAAATTATATCTGAACTGATAAATCTTTGATAGAAAGCATGTTGAAACCTTAGGAAAACTGCTTTTATCAGATTCCTTTAAGTGAAGTTTGTCAGAATTTTGACACAAATTAATAGGTCCCTGTGTTCACAATCATTATTTTGCTAATATAGTGTGAATATGTGCTGTTTCTTGTTAAGATTTCAGAATTCTGCTAAATTTAAGAATGTGGTTAATGAAGAGTGGAGATGCAGGATCAGATTTCAGAAATCTCAGAGAAAGTGGCCTAGATAAAATATGGCCCAGGCTTTTATCCTAAAGAAATTTCTACTTCTAGTGGGCTTCCATGTTACAATTCCTTCTCTCACCTTAGACCAATCAAACCTAGTATGAAATATCCAGGAAGAATGAAATGTAGAAATTATTGTCAGTTTCAGGAAATTAATGCACTTGTGCCTAGAATGATGAAGACAGAGTCCTGCACAGGAGAAAGGTGATGAGGACAGAAACCATGAGCTTGTGTGTTCAAGGAAGGCACTGTGGAAGCACAAACCAATATCAAGGTAGATCAAACTCAAAATAAAATTTAAAAAGGTGAGAGGATGAATTCTGTGACCATAACAGGATGGATAAAAAAGATGAGCCCAAGCAAAAGGATAAACTTGGTGATGGGATAAATTCAAGAAGCAGGGAGGCAAGATTAATCATGATAAAACAAAAAGGATAGGAACACACACAAATCCAACATCAGAGGTTAGCCTGAAGTATGACTCAAATGATGGTTGCATAGAACAAACAGAAAGTTGGAAGGCATGTGAGCTGTGGCCCTAGGTAGCAGTCTGCTGGAAAAGGAGAAGGTAACCCAGTAATATCCTCTTTCTGCTCAGTTCGTGCACATATCTTGTCACCTCTACAGTGAGACCAAGCTTTATGTAGTTTAGTGTCCACAAGTTTGTCATTGTCAATACTTTTCAGGACTTAGGAGGTTTATTACAAGTAAATAAGATATAATTTAGAGAACTGATAAATTTAACTTTGAGCTATTGGGTAGATGTGAATAAATAAATAGGCCAATAAAAAGAAGCTAAAGTATAAAGAAAATAAGCTTCTTCACTTGACACTTTTTATGCCCTATCTGGAGTTTATTTCCCTCCCAAATAATGTATTTATATATCTTTCATCACTACACCTGGCGTAAAATTAGTTTATGGAACAGAACCTCAATTATAGTAGAAGCAAACTGCTTTCTTTGGGTTTGTTTTGTTCATATTACTGATGTCTATGATCTGAAAGATGGGGGCAGTAAATTTCTGGAATTGGACAAATCTTTCCTTATGGAATGTGATGTTGTTCATCTCATTTACAGTATACCATCAGCCATACCCAGCTGGAAACAAGAACCTTGCAGCTCTCAGTCTGGCACTATGATCGATTTGGACATAACAGCTTCCTCGGAGAGGTGGAGATTCCTTTTGACTCATGGAACTTTGAAAATCCATGTGATGAATGGTTTGTGCTTCAGCCCAAGGTAGGATGTACGTCTAGATTAGTTAAACAGTTAAACATTAAGGCAAATTTGAGCAAAATTGATGTCACAAACCTGAAGACTCTGAAGGCTTCCAGAGATCAAGTGACAGTCTACAAAGATTAGTGGAGCAAATTTTGAAATATTATAATAAATGTAAATCTATTGTTTTGGAAACTGTGGAAATAGATTGTCTGTATGACAAGCCACATAATCATATGTATTATTAATTTTACTACTAAAAATGTATTCATCATTTGAAGCTCTATGTGGATAATCAAAAGAGCCACATTGCACAATCCTATTAGAATGAGAATGTCTTCATTTGCATATAGGCAAAAAACTTGAAAGGCATGAACAATTTCAAAACAGTCTCTGTTTCTCATTATCTGCAATTTGGATCCTAAGCAGAAATAGTGTTGCCTTGGCTCACAGGAGAGCGTGATCAGTAGCCACAGTATGTGATTTCCTACATTCCTCATTCCTGCTTTTGGGATTCATAAACACAGGCCTTGAATTATAGTAGGAAAAACAGGCTTAGAGCTGATTCTAAAAGCCAGTGTAGTGTAGCATTTTCTAATCTATGTCATCAATACATGAGAGTCACTGAAGGCAATTAGAGTCTTCCTAGATTTCTAGCAATTTTTAAGTTGAAAGGAAGGTGAGAAAAAAAATCACATTTATGCTACCAAAGGTTGTTCATTATATACAGGGAGGAAAAACATTACAGTAGAGATGGTGGATTCATATGACTTAACTTGGTTCATTCCTAGCTTCATGAGTGCTCATGTTAATTAACTGCCTGAACATTACTGTTCTCAGCTGTAATACACAGACACAGCTTCCTAGGGCTGCTGTAAAGCTTGAATAAGCATATTATGTAAGACTGTCAGCATTCTATCAGACACATTGTAGGCCATCAATAAATATTAGGTATTATACATATTTAGGAGTCCTTCCATTACAATAGACAGACGCTCCAGCTCCTACTGCTCAAACATCAAGGGGAGATTACTGGCTAGTAGTAATGAAGTATAGCTTGATCCAGATGTTCAAATCTTATCAAGGTCTTGGAGTTCATTGGCTCTTTTTACTTTATTGCCTTTATATTCAGTTTCCAAATACCCTTGGAAACTAACTCGCATTATTCCTAAGCCTGCTTCTTTTGGGCGCTAATGATTACAGTGACTAAGAGTCTCTCATCCTGCATCACACTGTCCAGAAGAAGAAAAAGTTCTTCTTCTTCCAGCAACGCCTTGGGCCTTGGGAAAACAAGAGCTCTAAATGCATTACTTGCCCATCCTAAGCTAATGATTGTGGTCGGAGAAGTAAGATGCATTGGTTGGCTTAAGACAATCAGAGTTTGCCCTGTTCTAAATGTGAGATTTCCCCCAAAAGAATTCAGGGCCAGTAACACAAAGGGAAAACTGAGGAGTACTGGTCAGTAAAAACAAATCATGCACCCCATATCAACACCAATAGCAGTTTTCTCATTTAATGATGCTAAGAACACTGTGGGATAGGGATCATTATCCTCACTTTATTTATTTGTATTTTGTTATTTATTTTTGAGACAGGATCTGACTATGTAATCCAGGCTGCTCTTGAACTTGTTATATAGCCCAGGCAGGCTTCGAACTTACAACAATCCTCCTGCTCAGCCTCCAAAGTTCTAGGGTTATAGGCCTGTGCCACCACACCCAGATTCCATTTTATAGACAAGGAGAATGAAGCTCGGAAGTTAAATAGAATTTAATGATGGGGTTTGTAATTATTGACCAGAATCTTGCCATAAAAAATTCATAGGAAACCTTTAGGATATATATTTGAGCTCTGGGTAAAATTGAAACAAAACGTAATTTCTTGAAAATAAGATAACACTAAACCCATGACCAGCATGAATGTGATAAAGAGGGGATATACATTATTAGCAACAAATATGCCCATAGTAGCATAACATTCCTCTGATATTAAATGTAGGAAATATTTCGTCATTCAACATGCAGTACCTCAGAACTGAATAAAAATCCTCACTCTAAAAGGTAACACTGACAGGACTTAGCAGTTTCCTATCAGTTGCATCGTTTTGTGCACTGTGAATGAGCACCATTAGAAAATGTCTAACGTCATATTTTGCATAACACAAAGGAAACTTAGCATGCATCTTAGTATGTGAAATTAATTTAGCTGTCATAAAGTTAACATTAAAGCACATAGGTGCTCCTTGGAAATCAATTTATGAGAGAAAAGAAGCATCCTTCCAGGTATCTTTCTGGAAATGGTTGAGAAACTTCACTGGGATAATATTTAAGCTCTCCAAGGTCTTTCTCAGGTATCCTTTGTGCTTATAGACCATAGTAATCACTTCCATGTTGCCATTGGGGGTTCCTTTTTTATTATCAGGGGGAAGCATCTCGGGGTTTCTCTGAGCTTGCTGAAGGTAACAGCTCTAATGGTGTTTACTGTCTGTGAACACCATCTGTCCTCAGCCAGATCCCCACACATTCCTAACCATTTGAGAAGGTCTGTTTCAACCACCTCTACATGAAGCTCTCTTTCAAAGTCTGAACTCAGGCTATTGTGGCTTTCTGCACATGAAGGCAGATAAAAGAAGTTCTCAGGAATTTTGGTACCCCTTCTATGGGTCAACCCTTAGTCAACAAGCAATAGGCAAGGAAATATAAAAGCCCACTTCCCTTACTGAAAAGAAGTAAAATTCTGGTGTTACTTATCCTCCAGAGCATCCCTGCCACATTGGGCTGAAATTACCTTCCATGGACCATTGTCCAAGATTGTAATCATATCTGCCCTGCTTTCTCCACCCCTTTACTGGTTCTACGGTAGCATTTCCTGAATAAATTACTTGCATAAGAATCTTCACCTCAGAATCTGCTGAATGCACACTGAAGAATACAGGAGAATTTAATATCCCTAATTCATATCATCATCCTCTGCTTAGATTCCTCAGACACATAGAGGAAAGGCTAAAGACTCAGACTTTTACTTGCTTACATACCACACCATATAAAACTGAGATGGGTGCCTTGGCATGCAATGTATGCTGAGCTGATGTGTTAACAAGCTTCTTTCACTATGACAAAATACCTGAAATAACATAAAAGAAGAAAGCTTCAATTTGGCTCACAGTTTCAGTCCATGATCAATTTGCCCTGTTGGCTTGGCCCTTTGGCAAGGCAGTGCACTATTATAGAAGCAGATGGCAGGGGAAGACTGTTCTCATGGCAGACAGGAAGCAAAAACAGGCAGGAAGGGCAGAGGTTCCAATGCCCCCTCCAAAAGCATGCCCTCAGTGACTTACCCTCTTCCACTGGGTCCAATTTCTTAAAAGGTCCACCATTTCCTGATAGCGCTGTAAGCTGCCAACCAGCGTTAAGCACATGGGCCTTTGGGAGAAGTTCCAAATTCAGAAGATCGCAGCTGAGCTTTCAGTAGCTAATTATCACCCAGTTATGTGAAGTGTCACTTCATTCTGAGCCTTCTGTCCGTAATTTCAGTGCAATAGGCACTCCATCAGCTGCAAATGTAGGAGAGTAGCCCTGGAGGCTTGATGTTTCTGGCAGATTATCCAGCTGAGAAGGTAAAATGGGAGCTACAGGGACTGATTTGCCTAGTAATAAGGGGTGAGAATTAATAATCCTTAAACATTTGGAAATACGAACATTCTTTTATATTAGGAATAGCGGGATGACATGCTGCCTTATTGCTTATTAACTCTGTATTATGGAAAGTCCCTCAGCACCTGTCCTTGTTTGTGTTAGGTATTACAGCAGAAGCCAGTGAGGAAGCTGGTACAGACAGAGAAAGAGCTCAAGATGGAAAAAAAAATCTTGAGGTGTCAAAATTGAGTACTGTAAACTTCCATTTTATTGCATGACACAGGCCTATTTATTAGGTATAACTTATTATCTGTCTGAAAGGGAGATTAGGTACTTAGACAAGAACTGTTTGTCCCTAAGAATTGCCTTTAAAGCCTTCCCAGGAGCTACTATTATAAAAACAAGGACCTCTGAAAATCAACAGTAAGCTTAGCTGTTTTTCCAAAGAAACATTCTCTCGTTCTGCCTTCAAGCAGAGACTAAATGGAAGCTCCTGTGGAATTATTGCCTGGCTAAAAGGCTTCCTCTATACTTTGCACTTTAGGCACACTCTTCTCTGTAATTTAGCACACCACCCGTAAATGCATTGGGAACTGTCTCTTTCTTGATCTGATGGAAAAGTGGATCTCTCATCATTTTCAAGAAGATAGAGAATGTCATCTGATTATTTCACAACCCTACTGAGGTAGTCTCAATAGTTCTTTATTGCTTCTGGATATGGTTTGAATCAATGCTAGCCCTCACCTTGGCACCCAGGACTCTCCTGATATTTCCCAGGCTTGTGTTGCAGCACAGGAAATCAGCACTGTACTAACATCCCCATTCTAAGGCAAATGCAGCTCTCCATGGCTTTTAAACCCACCAGTCAACACCTGCCTGTCTATGTATCAGGGAGGTCTCAGGCTATTGGAGCAGGCTTGGTCTGTGGGCATGGAAAGCCAGAAAAGCCTAGGAATCTAAGATCCTGCAGATTGAGAGCAGAGCCTTTGATCAATGACTGATGGTAAAGGAGCATAAACACTTCCACCACTTTGCTGCTTGTCTTAGTTACTGCCTTGTTGCTAAGAAAAAAATGCCTGATGCCCGAAGTTAAAAGGGGAAAGGTTTATTTCGTTCACAGTTTGTAGAGGTTTCAGTCCATAATTGGCTTGCTCCAAGACAGATTGGCATGGTAGACAGGCATCGGCATCGCAGAGGAGAAACAGTTCATGGCAGGTAAAAGCTAGCACAGCACGCAAGGGACATTAGCACCTTCTTTCTGCCCCTTTTATACTCTATCTAGGCCCTGGGATTAGAGCAATGCCAAACCAATCTGTGGACTGATTTAGCAATCACACATCTTTAATCCCAGCATCAAGCTCTCCAGATTCAGTCATCTCTGAGAAAGTCCCACCTATGACTACCTAAGGCTTTGGAGGGGGCATCTAGACACAAATTATAACACTTCTCCTTGGGACAGCTTACCTTCAGATGTTCCCATTGGACTGGCTAAAAGTTGCCTGTGTGGAATTTTGCCTGATTTTGTACCCTTGGCACTTTTTACTTTTTAGACTCACTTTTCTATTATGCTTCCCAGTAAAATAGTTTAACGTACATTCTTGCCTTAGGGTGTTCTGGAAACCCCAGATTAAATACTTTATTTCGATCATCTTTGTCACTACCTCCCTGCACATACGACCTTCATCACATATGACTTCCTATGAGTCCTTAAACATATTCTACGCAGTTCCTATAGTACTTTGCCCAAAGCCGCTTTCTCAACCCACACTAATCTTCCTCCCATCCTACCTTCATTTGGGATTATCTCCGCCATTCTTCAAGGACTAGACAAGAGCCAACTCCTTATCCCGATTTGTGCTAATCTCTGTCTTCATATAGTGGTTTATTTTCCTTGTATTGGAGTAAATGTCACAGTTTTTCTGAAATGGAAGTTTCTGCGTAGTAGAAGCAAACAGGACCAGCAGTAGGTCAAATGATAAAGTCACAGAAATCATCCACATTCAAACATGCACCTTCAAGTGTATTTTTAAAACATTGTAACTAATTACTAATAAGTATTTTATTTTTTTAATTTGCAGATAAAAGTTGCATATCTTTTCTATACAAGATGTTCTGAAAGATGTATACATTATAGAATGGCTACATTTAAATTATCATATGAATAACTTCACATGCATTTTATGTTGAGAACATAAAAACTCTTAGTACTTTTAAAAGATACAATACATAATTATGAACAATAATCACTATGTTGTACTATAGATCTCTTGAGCTTATTCTTCTTATCTGTCTTTGTGTCCTTTAACTAGTGTCTCTCTAAACTTCCACTAATACCCAGACCCTGTCAACCACCATTCTAATCTACTTCTATAAGTTCACATATTTTTAGAATACCCCAATAAGTAAAATAATGCCTTGCTTGTCTTTGTATGTCTGGCTTATTTCACTTAATGTAGTGTCCTTCAGGTCCATTGTTGCAAATAACAGGATTTTCTTCCTTTTAAGGCTGAACAATATTCTGTTGTGTATATATATCACATTGTCTTTATCCAGCCCTCTGTTGTTGGATGCTTTGGTTGATTCCATATCTTGGATGCTAAGGAGAGTGAAACTGTTAATTTTGTATAAACTGTGTAAACCCAAACTCTTGTGTCATAAAGTCAAAGAATAAAATTACAGGAAAAAAGGAGAAAGTTAGGAGAGTGTTCGTTGAAAGTAAGGAAAAGGGAAATAGCTCCTGGCGGGTGCGGGGTCCAGGAGGGAACTCCAAAAATGAAGATTTTCAGTGTGCTTTCTTTGTGCTAGTCTTATACAGATGAGCAGAAATTAGGGATCTTTGCAGTATAGAGTTGAATAAAGTCAGTTACTTGGCTGGCCAAATTCAAAGGAAATTAATTAAAAGGAAACTGGTTATTTTGCATTTTTAACGTTTCTTGAAGTCCAGCCTAGAAGTAGGGAGCAACTGTCACCTAACTTAGCATACGCTGCCTAAAAAGTTCCTTATCTACCTACTCTTTTTTATTTTAAAGAGAAAAGAACAAAAACAAATTAACAAACACAAAGACATAAGCAAAACAACACAAAAACAATCAAAACGATACAGAATTTCAAACAAGATGATAAGAAATTAACAATGGTTGTTGTATTACATATTGTTATCTTCAGATTGATTACTCAGATAACCAGATATAGGCATGTAAGATTGATCAAACAATCAAACATTATCCATTCCTTTCAATAAACCAATAGAAACTGGCAGTACAATTGTCTTATCTACCATCTCAGTTGTTTTTTCCTTTTGAGCAGTTTCTTTCCCTTTCACAATATCTATTGTAGCTTTCAAATTTTATTTACTCTTTCAAGTTCTTACACTAGGGAGACAATATGATGTTTACACATATGAGTGTGATTTATTTCACGGATGTGTATTGTCTCTAGTTGCATCCATTTACCTATAAATCCTAGAGTTTATCTTTCTTTATAGCTGAGTAATACTCCATTGTATAAAAATGCCACATCTTTTTTATCCATTCCTCAGTTGATGAGCATTTGGAATGTTTCCAAGATTTTACTATTACAAATTGTGCTGCTATAAACAGGGTGCACATATATCACTGTGGTATGATGCTTTCAGTTTTTTGGAAAAATACCCAAAAGGGAAAGAGTTGGGTTGAATCGGACCTCTAATCTTAGTTTACTGAGGAGTCTCTAGACTGATCTCCACAGTGGTTGCACCAGTCTACATGCCCACCAACAGTGGAGAAGGGTTCCTTTTTCCCCACAGACCTTCCAGCATTTGTTCTTGGTTGATTTCTTGAGGACTCGGTATCTGCCTATTCTTATCGTACCTTTTTATCTTTTTTCCTCATGTTTGTTTAGGTACATTTAAATGTTATAACACAATTATATAATAGTCACATAAGCACAAGCCTGAAAACATCATCAGTATAAGGTATTTTCCTAAGTTCTGCATTTTTGAGGACCTATACACTTGAGAAAGCACAAATGTATTTAATATATCATGAAGTTAGCAATAATTAGTGTCACAACTCCAAAATATATATATATATACACACACATATATATATGTATATACAGGTTTTTAAAGTATAACTATACTGACAAGAATTAAAGGATATCTTCCAACTTGTTATAAATGTAGGAAACAGTGTTAGTGACCATAAATAGACTTACTACACAATATGTAAGTGCATCTTACTTATACAATAACAGAATATTTGTTCAATAAGAGCCAAGAGATGTAGATAAAGTTTTAAATGACAGGACCAAATATAAAGAGATATAAAAATTTAGATAATTTCATGGTTTAATATCTAGATGTAATATCTATTGTGTAAAAGAGAACCTTATTAGTTACTGTGCATGTATTAAACTTATGAAATCTTAACCCTATAAATTTAACTCTAAAACTTATATTCACAGAATGTTTTGTTTTTAGATGTATATACATCTCTAGTCCCAGATGTATAGGGTATGTTATAAACAAAGATAATAGTGGCTTATTTAACCAATCATAAAATGATTATCGAAAACCTTTTACAAGTCTACATTTAAATAATCTTTAACTCTTGAGTTTTTTAAATAACCAAAAACTTAACAATAGAAAACACAAGAAATTATCTTAGGAAAATATAAAACCTCTGTTTTCAAATGCAGTTTTGTAAGTTTAACCAAGAACAATTTATTAAGAAAACTTCATTGCTTTAGTGATAGAAATTTAACCTTTAACTATAATTAGATACCATAATAGATACTAATAATTAGATACTTAATAGATACTTATTAGATACTTAATAGATACTAATAATTAGATACTTAATTAGATACCATAATAATTTTCATGGCCTTCATTGTGGTGTGCCGTATTAAACCCTAGGGAAATTTGGAGAATTCACTCTTCAGTGAAAACTAGAAAAAATTGGTTCAAGTGGCCATTTTTTCAGCCACAAAAGGGAGTTTTGTCCGGTAGTTACCAAGCCCAAGGGCCCTATTTATTTATTTATTTTAACAATTACTTTAGATTACTCATTAGAAACAAAACATAGCATAGTTAGCATTTTTAAGTTAACTTTAACCAATGAAAAACTCTTAAGTTACTGTGTACAGAAAACAATAGGAACTGTATTTATAAAATCTATTTTTAAGATATTGCCATGATTATCTAACAACCTGGATGAGAACACGACACCAACTTTAAAGATCTTTATCTTGCCTTTATCTTGCCAATTAATTTAAGCTACCTAATAAGGCATATGAACAAAAAGCATTTGGGCTAACATCAAAAGTGTCCATGTATCTATAAGCCAATTTTTAAAAATTTATTTTAAAAATAAAAGAAGGAAAACACATTAACAAGCAGCCAACCATTTACAAAATAGCAAAAGAACAATAAAAACAATACAGAGTTACAAACAAAGTGGTAGGAAATTAACAGTGCTTCTTGTATTACATATTGATATCTTCAAAGTGGTTTCTCAGGAAAACAAATAGAGACATGCAATATTGATCAATCAGGTAATCATTAAGTGTTTCTTTCAGTAAAGCAATAGAAGACGTTAGTTCAACTATGTTAGCTATCCTGTATATACATACTTACGTAATTTCCCCTTCTTTCCCTCCTCTTTTCCCACACCCCAGTTGCCCTTTACTTTTGAATATTTTCCTTTCGTTTCACAATGTCTATCATACCTCCTAGTTTTTATTCACTCTTTCAGGTCTTACACTAGTGAGACAATACGGTGTTCACACATGCAGGTCTGATTTATTTCACTTATGAGTATGGTCTCTAGTTGTGACCATTTACCTGTAAAAGCATAGAGTTTGTCTTTCTTTATAGCTGTGTAATATTCCATTATATAAAAGTACCACAATTTTTTTATCCATCCCTCAGTGGATGGACATATGGGTTGCTTCCACAATTTAGCAATTACAAATTGCACTGCTATGAACATAGGTGCACAGATATCACTGTGATATGATGTTTTTAAATCTTCTGGGAAAATACCCAGCCGGGAGATAGCTGGGTTGAATGAGACCTCTAGACCTAGTTTTCTGAGGAATCTCCAAACTGATTTCCACAATGGTTTCACCAGTCTGCATTCCCACAAGCAGTGGAGAAGTGTTCCTATTTCTCCACAGCCTCGCCATCATTTGTTATTGGTTGATTTCTTAATGCTAGCCATCCTTACTGGGGTAAGGTGGAATCTCAATGTTGTTTTAATTTGCATTTCTCAAATGACTAATGATGTTGAACATTTTCTCATGTGTTTATTTGCCATTTGTATTTCTTTATCTGAAAAGTGTGTATTCATCTCAACTGCCCATAAGCCAATTTAAGTGAAACCTTTAGAGGACAATGTATGCTTGAAAGTTAACATAGAGAAGTACATGTATTTACCAATCATGCATAACTTTTATGTGGTCAAACTGAAGACTTTCCTTTGGAAATCCCACATAAGCCTCGAGCCTATCAGCCCCTACCTGTAATGTTTTGAATTTCACTACCCCTTAAAACCTACACAACATGTTTCCCGTGGAAAATGCTCAAAGAGCCAGAAATGCACATGGGCAAAAACAAAAAAGAAAAATGAAATTGATATGAGCTCAAAAAAATTTTAATGAAGCAGCTGTATGCACACTGACCAGTTAATAAGAGCTTAACAGACAGAGAAACAGACAAGAAAACATATAGAGCACGTAAAACACTCACATTTAATGAGTGCACTCTTAGATGCATTGTCCATGCTAAACTATAATAATCTTTTTCATAGCTTTAGGTTTATAACTATATATACACTGGTTAGAACTTTCCCTAGGATTGTCATAGCACTTTTTAGGTGAGTCATAGCAGAGATACCATGCTATAAGTTATACCAATAAGAGTCATAAGGAAAGAAGGACCTCAGCGTCAGAACTTGGAGTGTTAAAACAGCAGACTAGAAAAGAATTTAGAAAGGCACACATACCAGCCCTCCACTAAAGGAGTAAACTTTTTTATCTGGTGACCCACACTGAAGCCAGGCAGAGGGAATAGGAGATGTGAAACCCATAGTGGGTCGTATGGAGATATTATATTTACCCAACAGGCATTCCTTAGGGTGACAGACTGCCCATCCCAGAGGGACCCGTGAGATGCATGCATGCCTCTCTTGAGACAATCTCCACATAAAGGGGATCTCCAACCTGTGAAAGAGAACTCTAGCTTCATTCTGGGGGCACCATAGTGCTAGGGCCACTGTCTGATTGATAAGGTCAGGCCAGATGAGCAAGCAAGACAACTAGAGAGAGACAGTTGTGAACTGAAAACTGTATAGTGACAGAGAGGGGGGAACTCATCACCTAAAGAGATGGAAAACTTACACACTCAGTAGTCTTCCAGCTCAGGCAATTTAGCTGAGAGAAAGAGACTGGAAGCCAGCAGTCACAGGAAATGGATCAGTGGAGGGCTGCTATGTGTGCCTTTCTAATTTCTTTTCTAGTCTGCTGTTTTAACACTCCAAGTTCTGACACTGAGGTCCTTCTTTCCCAAGGTGATGAGTACCTATGCGGAACATCAATCACTGATTTTTACCCTTAGTGTAGGTTTGTGGGTGCATTCCTTTCATCTTGTGTCTTGAGGTCTGTATCGACGGTGTGTCTGTATCTCCCCCACAGTTGCAATGTATCTCGTCTTCTGCACTGGCTCCTTCAAGGGCCTAGGCCTGTCTGACTGCCTACAATATTTCTATCTAACTTAGCTGTCTATAACATTGGGACATCCAAATATGAAACAATAAATTCTGCACAAATCGGTGACCCGAGCTCCTTGTCTTGTGGAGTCAAAGAATGAAATCATGAACACAAGGAAAAAGTCAAAAGAGTATTTATTGAAAGTAAGAAGAGAAATAGCTCCTGGTGGGGGTCCAGGAGGGAACTCCAAAAGTGAAGTTTGCCAGTGTGTTTTATCTTAGTCTTATGCAGACAAGCAGAATGTGGGGGTCTTTGTAGTATAGAGTTGAATAAAGTTAGTTACTTAGCTGGTTAGACTTGTTATTTTGCATTTTTATTGTTCCTTAAAGTCCAGCCCAGAAGTAGGGAGGAACTGTCATGTAACTTAGCATATGCTGCCTGAGAAGCTTCTTCTTGGGAAAATTCCTTATCTGCCTATTTTTATCCTAACTTTTTATCCTTTTTCCTGTGTTTGTTTTTATCTTTCTAAGTTGAGCTCTTAATTCAGTGCATGTGCTGGTTTCTTTGTATCTAGCTGACTGTATCCTGGGCCCATCCCTTTTACAGTAGTGTTGCAAAAAATACGGGATTGTAGTTGTGTTTTCAATATATACAGATATCATTTCTTTTTCATACATTAAGTCCCCAATTTAAGAACATTGGAATTGCGAATTTTCACAGGTATGAACACACCTTGCATTAAGAATATTCATAGATACAAACAAATCACAGAAGTAGCTCACGTGTCTGCCAGATATCATCATAGTTGTGATGCTGTGTGCCTACTGAGCAGTGTGATTGTGTACAACAGAACCGGGCTCAATCAGAGCCCAGGATGTCCAGAAGCAAGAGGAAAAGCAGTGATGATGTGGAGCTGCTTACTAGGAAGCACAAAACAAAATGTATTGTATATTCATGTCAAAGATATATAAGACTCACCTTGTCAGACTTGTGAACAAATCCAACTTACAAACATTATCCAGGAGCAGAACTCATTTGTAAGTTGGGGACTTACTCTATATACCTGGTAGAGGGATTGCTGTGTCATGTGGTAGTTCTATATTTAATTTTTTTGTCAGTATTGGAGATAAATCCCATTCCTTCACACTGACCTACATTCCCAACCCTCCTCCTTTTTTTATCATTCTGATATGGGGAATTTCTAAGTTGCTACATGGCACAGGCGAGGCTCAAATATGTGATCCACCTGCTTCAGCCTTCCAATTTGTTGTGATTATAGGCATGTGCCATGATGCCTGGTTTTTTTTTTAAAGAGAAAAAATAACAAAATAACAACAACCAAGACAAAAACAAAACAACACAAAAGCAATAAAAATGTGAAATGGATTTTTTTTAGAAGGGTCTCATTAATTTGTCTGGACAGGTTTGAATTTGCTATCCTCCCACGTTAGACTGCCAGACTGTTGCAATTATAGGTGTACAACAATGGGTGATTTTATTTTTAATTTTTTGAGAAACTAAAATGAAACAGGAAGGTTTCTAAAATGAAACAAAGATGGTTAAATAAAATACCTCAAGTGTTCAAGTGTTTCTGAACTTTTCAGCTGCCCTGTCTCTGAGGAGAGCAGTTCTCTGCCTTTGATTCAACTTGCACAAAGTTAAGTCTTCCAGGGAAAGGCCTGCGGCAGTACCCTACATTTTCTGTTCCATCTATACAAAATCAAAGTTCAGTTGACTCCATGGCAAGAGGGAGACTTCCAGAACAGATGCTGTGGATGTATGTGAAGATTGACTTGTAAATTTTGAACTTTTTATTTTGGGATCATTGTAACTCTACACACACTTGGATAATGCAAAAAGGTCACATGTACCCATTACTCCATTCCCCAGTGGTAACATATTGCAAAGATATAGTATGATATCACCACTAAGATACTGACATTGAGGTGATCTATCAATTTTAGTCAGATTTCCCAGTTTTACTATTACTTATTTGTGAGTATGTGCACAAGTTGATGTGTATATTTAGTTCTATGCAATTTTATGATGTGTGTGAGTTTGTGTATATTTCCTACCACAATCAAAATACAGGACAATTCCATCACCATGCTTATCCCTCAGGTTGACCTGCTGAACCACATCCCTGCCTCCCAGTGCCCCCATTCCTAGCCCCTGGCAACCACT
Source organism: Chinchilla lanigera (assembly GCF_000276665.1). Lineage (NCBI taxonomy): Eukaryota > Metazoa > Chordata > Mammalia > Rodentia > Chinchillidae > Chinchilla > Chinchilla lanigera. The sequence goes on from NW_004955601.1 coordinate 202,300, forward strand.
AACCTGTTCTCCATCTCTACAGTTTTGTCATTTCAAGAGTGTTAGGTAAATAAAACCCTTTGGGACTGGTTTTCTTCATTAAGAATAATTCTCTATAGACTCATCCAAGTTGTTGCATGTATCAATAGTCTTTTGCTTTTCATGGCTGCTTAATAGTTCATGGTATGGATGTACCACAGTTTGTTTAACCATTCACCTGTTAAAGGATATTTAGGCTGTTTCTGGTATGCTTGTTATTAAAAATAGCACTAATATGAATATTATATTAGCATCCAAATTTTACATGGACATAATTTTTTATTCATCTAGAATTAATGCACAAGTATAAATTCTGGGTTTTTTAGCAGCTGCATGTTTAATCTTATAAGAAACTGTTTCCAGAGTGGCTGCACCATTGTACACCCCTACAAGTGAGATTCAAGTGAACCCTGTTTCTCTTTATGAATTTTGTTGCAAATTATCAATTGCCTTCAATGACTTTTGGCTGGAAGTCAATCATGAATCATCTATGACTCCATGCTTTTCCCTTCTTGCTCACTTAGGAAAGCTTTGAGACATCAAACAGGGAGAAGCAACTTCTGGGACTATTTTCAGTGGTATCGTTATTCCTGCCTCATGCTCTGTGGTATATCTGGGTCAGTCCTCAATGTGTCATAGACACTCAGTATCAGTTCATAGACAAAATGAGTGTTATATATCACCTTTCAGATTCCTTTTCCTTTCTTGAAAGTTATATGCAGCTGTCTTAATAGAGCTTGCCCATCTTTCTTTTTTTTATGTCCAAATCATCTCAAAGTAGTAAGAAATCATGTAGTTGAATGGGAATGGATCATCACATTTAAGCCACCAAATAATTATTGCACATTCAAAAATGGGTTGTGAAATACTAATTCAGGCATTCTTACATTTTCTTTTCACCTGTCTCTTCTTCGCCAGGTGGAATTTGCTCCTGATATTGGCCTTCAGTACAAAGGAGAGCTGACTGTTGTTTTACGATACATTCCTCCAGAGGAAAGTGCCATGCTTCCACTAGGACAACTTCAAGGTAGAGAAAAACTCCATGCCACTGATCACTGATGCTCTATTTCTATGAGTATGGGGGTAGCTATTAGGGATTGGTTAGACTAAATATTACTTTTGTACTAAACAGATGAAACATAAAGGACTAGGTGTCACTGTCTTTTGAGGAGGGTTGAAAAATATATACTGCATAGATAGAAGGGTATGTGTTTCATACAAGGGAAACAGAGCCAAAGCTCATGTCTTAGAAGCTAGCCTTTCTGCCAAAGTTTGTTTCCTGCCAGTCCCAGAGATATAAGATCTTCCACAGGGTGGGAGATCTTCTGGGAAGGGTGTAGGAAGCTGCTGTATGGATATATGTCTTTTATAGCTACTCAAAGAGTCTTGAGGAAAAGGCTGATGCAAAACAGAGAATTCAAAGAAAAAATCTAGATGGAATCAAGCTGTAAATCTTTCTTGCCCCTCCCTTCCACCAACTCCCCCAGGTAACCTCCTTTATCCCCCCATCATGATTGCTGTCTTCAGTGTCACCTGGCCTCAGTTTCCTCACTCCAAAGAGTTGCTGTGAGGATTAAATAAGTTCATATATGTAAGGTTCATATTTGTAAATCAGTACTAAGTAAAGGTGGTGCTTGTTATGTTATTGATCATATTTCACTAGAATAATAGGCTATGGCAGGAAGGAGTTTTCTCTCATCTTCAGTACTCACCCAGTCTGGAGTTGATGATTTACAAGAGGGAGTTACGGAATTTTCTTCTGGGAGTCGGTTCAAACTATCAAAGAGGGGGCTGGGGATTTAGCTCAGCGGCAAAGCGCCTGCCTGGCAAGCGCAAGGTAGTGAGTTCGGTTCCCGGTACTGGAAAAAAAAAAAAAAAAACTATCAAAGAAGAAAGTTATGGAATTTTGTCTTTTGTAGCCTTGACAGATTGTGTCTGACTTTCATGATAATTATTTCTCACTAAGAGCAGGAATAGTGGCCTAGGCAGCTTTCAGGGTCTTTTCCATTACATACCTTTAGACCCTGTAAAAGACATATTCTATAGGGGAGTGGTTAGAATTTTAAGTTTACTTACCCATTTTTGTCAACAAACACACATGAAAAATCTATCCAGAAGAAATCCAGTGGGGGTTAAAACAGATAAAAGAATATGAAATATACAGTAATGTAAAGGTCTGATTCACTCAGCAAATGAAGTAAATCTTTGCAGATGTGTTTTGTAAATTTTAAAGTAGAATTCATAATATAAATATTCTTTCTCTGTCTCTGTCTCTCTGTCTCTGTCTCTGTCTCTCTGTCTCTCTCTGTCTCTCTGTCTCTCTCTCTCTCTCTCTCTCTCTCTCTGTGTGTGTGTCTCATTTTGATGGCTGATGCAGGAAAAAAAGCCTCCAAAAAGGGAAAGAAAAAGGAGTCATCTGTAATCTCTGGAGGAATACTAGAAGTGTTCATCAAAGAAGCAAAGAATTTGACAGCAGTGAAATCAGGAGGCACTTCTGACAGCTTTGTGAAGGGGTAATTCTATTTTAGCTCATTTCAGATCATGCTTGCTGAGAGATGAAAGGATCTGTGATCCATGAGACAGTGGTGGCTGTGAGGCCTCCATGTTCAGCTTACTGGAAATGCACTGGGAAAGAGCTACCCTTAAGTGATGACTCTTACATCTCAAACAGCTCCTGTGTAGAAGGAACTGCTTATTCTAGCTTATGCTGCATTTCTAGCATATTTTGGGAGTGCCTCTCACTCTCACCCTCAACACTGCCAAGTTTTCCTATGACACTCATTTTTCAAAGGAGAAAGTATGATTTTCTACATGTAATGTACTTGCATTATGTTTTGTTATCATTTGGTTCTGCCAATAGAGAAAGACAACCAAAATAAAGGATACTTGCAGTTTTGCTCTCTTGAGGGAAACTGTAAAATGTAAAGAAATTGGAACACTTGTCTTAGAGATATTCAGTGCTTTGAGGAGGCTCCAGGACTGCCTGCTGGGCATTTGTTCCCACTTTGTGGAAGCACAGGCATCTTCTTGAGGGCCTACAGCCCTTTAAAGTGATAATCATGCTCATCTTTTGCAACTCAAAAACAGAATTCCTCTTGGTTTCTGACTATTGGAGATTTTTCTCCTGGAATTAGGGAGACTAGGAGTGGACAGATATTTTTTCATTTATTCAAACAAACAAAAGAAAAACAAGCAAAAAAAGACAAACAGACAAATGCATACATACAAAGTACCAGGTGCTACACTTGCCGAACTAAATAAGCCATGATACTGGAGTTCACAGAACCCATAGGGCACATAAGGTAAGGCAAGTTTCCATGATTTCAGGCCAGGAAGTGAATTTTTTGAGTCAATTTGTTACTGAGTTTTGGGGTGCTGTAGTCTGTTTCTGGAGGTAGATTCTATTCTTAGCAGATTTGGTCAAGCAAGCACAAATGGTAATGAGGTTTTACACCTATTAAAGATAAGAAAAGAAGCATACTCTACAGAGTAAGTTTGGGCCAAGTAAAAGTAAGAAAAAAGGCACACTCTTCAGAATGAGGATGTACTATGATGAAAAAACACAATAATCCTGAGCTCAATGGAGACTATCTTTTAATAGCTTCCACTCCTCAGGCTGATGTCAGGTCTAGGCTTTCCTATCCCAAACTCCTTGAATTCTCAAGAGATGTCCATATGCAGGGCTTTGGGAACTGTTCCATGCATGTGTCCTAGATCTTTGTGATTAACAAGTCACACCAACTTTTTGGCCATCCTGCCACGTCTTAATTACATCAATCCTGTCTATAAGCTAAAATAACAGTGACTTCAAAAGACTAAACCTTTTACTGTGGTAATCAAGGATGAATCCAGCGCTTTCACGTTGTGCTACATCTCCAAATATTTATTTTTTTATTTTTTATTTTGAGACAGGATCTTGCTAAGTCACTAACTTTCCCAAGCTGGACTTGAACTTGTGATCCTCCTTCTTTAACCTCCTACCTTTTTTCTATTTCTTACATGTAAACAAAGACTTAAGGTATGGAAGCATCATGATAATCAGAAACAAAGATTTTCTCTATCTCATTATGGTATCTACCTCAGAGCTGCTCAGATTTCAGCTATTCCACCCAAATTCCAGCTGGTAGTGTACCTTTGCATAAATTTTATGCAGAACTACTTTACTCCCATTGATTACAACTTAGTCATATGGCCCTACTAGTTGTGAGGAAGGCTACGATAAGGTAGTCTTTATTCTGAACAAGCTTGTGACCACATTTTAATAATAGGAAGTTTGTACTGAGAAAAATAAGCAGAAATGGATATTGGGAGATTATAAGTACCTGTGCATGGTGCGTGACATAATATCTCATGTAGCCTAATGTATCTTCTACATTGTAAAGTCACTTACTTGCAATATTTCTCATTATTGTCTGATGTTCTGATTTCATACACCTATCTCACCCCTTCCCTAAAGCTTGCTACTTTCAGGGGGAAAAGAGTAGTATTCGTCATGTACCTGGCAAGCCAATACAGTGTTTTGGCTATAGTAGAGAAGGCCTAGGGTGCAGATATTTCATTTTTAAAGAGGACCAGGAATCACCAGTGAGAGAGTGGAAAAGAGACAGGAGAGGAAGAGAAGATGATAAAAATATGTTAATGGACAAGTTACCAAAGTGGGTAACCAGGTATTCGTCGCACTGGGGAGGCCATGAAGAACTCTGTGGAATATTCCTTAGGACTGTCCCTTCGAGGAAGAGAATCCGTGGGACTCATTCACTAATTTCCAAAATTCATGGTTGAGGGTTACCATTAAATCTTCAGTTATTCCTGGATTCTCTGCATAAAAACTGAACCAAATCACACAGGACCAAAGAAAGTCTTTAACTGGAGAGGCTGAGACATATGGGTGCTTGAGATGGAAAGCTGAAAGCGTGCCAGGACTGTCCATACTGGCTGAAGGTCAGCTCTGAACTGCCCCAAGAAGATACAAACCAGGACATTCAGCAGTATCTACCACAGGAGGTATTTTCTTCTCAAGGTGGGAGAAAAGCCAAAATAGAATTAGAAAGTAGAGCAAAGACCTTTTACTGTTACCCCACTTAAAAGAAACAATAAGCTGCTCCACAAAGTAAATAATTTTTTAAACATGTAAGAACCTGGGAGAGAAAATTAGATAAACATGTCATACTTGCACTTACAAATACATATGGATGCACACATGCACACACATACCAGGAAGTATGAGTCAGTCAAATGATTTCTGAACAATGGCATTTTCTGTGTACTGTCTCACTGATGGTTTGATCATGTTTTCTCCTGCAGCTACCTGCTCCCTGATGATAGCAAAGCCACCAAGCACAAAACTGTGGTCATAAAAAAGAGTGTAAACCCTCAGTGGAATCATACTTTCATATTCAGTGGGTTGTATCCCCAAGATATAAACAACGTTTGTCTCGAGCTTACTGTCTGGGACAAGGAGGCCTTTGCCAGCAACATCTTTCTAGGAGGAGTTCGTTTGAATTGTGGAAGTGGTGAGAAACTTGGAGACTCTGAGATGGTCCATGACTGGGCATGGGGCGAGGGCATGATTCCTCCAGATGTCGGGTGCAGTAGATGTCTATGTAGTTTCTGCTATAACTGATGCCTGAAATTATCACAGATACTCCATTCCCTTAGCTAAAGATCTGTTCATTGTTAAAATATGAATATTACTACTATAGCTTTGTATCTTTAAGCTAGAAGCTTAAGAAGTACAATTTCTGTTCAGTCCTTTCACTCCCTCCAAAAAAATTTTATACTTCAGTCTAAGTGAATTTCAGATACTTTCATGGCCTTCAGGCTTTGTAAGAAAAGGACCACCAAGATAGCATAGCTTTCTGATAGGAGAGAGAGAGCTTTCCAAGACCAACTTTACCTAATTATCTTGGCTCTGTTCAGCATTTACAGACATTACTCACACTGGTTGAATTGAAAGGGAATCAATTTCTTTCTTTAAAAAAATAAATATCAAATGTTTTTCACACAGGTCATGGAAACACACCATCAGTAACCAAAGTCACAGGTATAAAAGGGTAAAGGCAGGGTGCAGTATTAAAGCACATGAGAACTAGGAGAGGCATATGCAGTCCTCCAAATACTCCTTGTCTCATAGCTTAGGCCAGATACAGATGGTCTGCATGTACCATGGTCAGCATTTATGTTGAGAAAGTCACCCACCACTACTGTGATGCTTTATCTATTTATAGACTAAGGAAAGCTAAGAAGAGCCATCCTACTAAAACTAAAATTTCCCAGGCCAGAAAAGTGACCATGTTTAGAGATCCTCAGATCAAATGTCATCCTGTTTTGCTGTCATATTACCTTGACCCAGATGATCCAGCTCTCTGCTGTAGTACCAAAGTGAGGAGAGATTAGCTACCAATTTGTCTCACATTTTCTAGGCAGAAGAAAGTAGTATAGGCTGCAAAGGATTGATTCCATGCTAGTCTCATGTAGTAGATATGGGAAGTGAGAACAAGCCAGTGAAGGGAACTCTGGTTAAGGGACCACCTCAAAAATTGAGATGCCTTCAAAAAAGTCAAAACACTTCATTTGTGAGATGTACCACTCTGCTTTCCTTTCTTCAGGTGTGAGTCTTGGAAAAAACGTGGATTGGATGGACTCTCGAGGGGAAGAGCAAAGGCTTTGGCAGAAGATGGCTGAAAACCCTGGAACTCCCATAGAGGGAGTACTTATGCTCCGGGCCAGCATGGGGAAGTGTAGGCTCTGAAGAGACAAGTTCTTTAGGATTGAGGCCTCTAGGAATTGTCTGGCTGCCATTTCTAATGAATAGCAGGATGAGACTTTGGATTCTGCTTCCCTGCCATTTTTCACCTGGAGGGAATGGGACTTCAGGGGTGAGATGATAGTGGTATGAACCTTTAGGGTCATCTTGCTGTGTTCCAAAAAACACCAAGTACTTTTACTCTTTGAATATGATGGTACACAGCTGTAATGCCAGGACTCTGGGAAGCTGAGACAAGAAGATTGCAAGTTTGAGTTCAAACTCAGAAAATTAGTGACGCAGCAATGCCCTGCCTCAAAAAATAAAGAAGACTGGCTGTGTAGCTCTGTGCATAGGCCCTGAGTTCAATCCTCAGTACCCGCCACCAAATAAAAGAGTACTTCTCTATGTCTGTGGACTAGGGCCTCTATGAATGGGCAACAGAAAGTGGATCACACTCTTCTGCCAATGAAAAATTGTGCAACGATTCATACAGTTTATGTCATCATGTAAATAGTGGAAGCTTATTTGAAACTATGGTTAAGATTGAGGGGCACCAAACCTTTTTCTAATTATGAGTTTCTTTATATTTCCTCAAATAGCTAAAAAGAAAGGAGACCACCAAGAAGCAGAAATCCCTGTGATCCAAATAAGGCATGATAAGAATTGTTGCTGGGCCACAGGCTGGTCCTGTTATGGCAGCAAACTTGGGGATTGACCATGTAGTGTTCCAAGATAGATCAACAGGGCTTCTAAGTAGTGAGTGTATAATTTATTATCTAAATCAGGCTACTTTTGAGAGTGAAAGAAACTAAATATACATCTAAACAATGACGTAAACTAACAAAATGATCTGGGAAGATTGAGATGTTGGATTACCTTACTGAGAGAACTCTGTTATAAACCCTTATTTTATAAAATATTTTAAGCCATTAACTATAAGATAATAAGAAATAATGGTCGACATATTGTTTATTGAAGAGACCAGTTGAATTTAAAAGGAGTTACTCTATCTGCTGTTTTATGCCTCTTCTCTGTTTGCCCTCACCCTTTCATTTTCTCTTTCCTTGAGTTCTTGTTGCCTTCTTTTTGCAATGGTTAGCTATTGCCATAATAACGCTGAATAATAAACCACTCCAAATGTTGTGACTTAAAATGACAATCGTTTTTCTAATGGTTATGAAGGTTGGGAAAGGCAGCTCTGCTTCCTGCTATAGGTCAGAGGTCTATGTCAGCTGCTCGTGTCTCATCATCCCCTTTGGGGCAAAGGAATAGCCAGAGCATGGTGATAGCAGAGGTGCAACAGGTTGAGCCCCACCGCTCAAGTGTACTGAGAGTCCCTAAATTTGTCATGTCCCACTGGTCACAGTAAATCCATAGGCCCAGACCCAAAATCAAGAAACAAAAAAAAAAATCAAAGCCATGACAAGATGAGGATATCGGAAGCCACAACAAGAATAAGAGTAAAGAATTGGGGCCTACTATCACCATTTCTATTCCACACAGTACTCAAAACATTAGAGCAAAACAGTCAGAGCAATCTCACAAGAGAAAGATAAAGGATGTGTGCAGGAAAGGAGAATTCAAATTATTATAATTAATTTGAGTTCATATCACATAACATTATACTCTACATAGAAAACACAAATAATTCCACCCCAAAACTCATGGAATTAATAACCAACCTCAGTAGTGTAGCATGATGCAAAATCAACATGCAAAACTCAATGGCATTTGTATACACCAACAATGAACTCAATGAGAAGGAAATTATTTTAAAAATACCATACTTGGTAGTGTCAAGAAAAATGAAATACCTAGGTATTGCCCTAACCAAGGAAGCAAAAGCCCTCTACAAAGACAACTATAGTACTCTGAAAAAGGAGATTGACAAAGACATTCAGAAAATAGATAGATGTCCCATGATCCTGGATAGACAGAATCAATATAGTCAAAATAGCCATACTCACAAAATTATTATACAGATTCAGTGTAATCCCAATCAAAATACCAACAGCATTCATCACAGAACCAAAGAAAACAATGTTAAGCTTCATATACAGCCAAGAACAGACATGCAATAGAAAAGGCAATGTTGGGCAACAAAAGCAAAGCAGGAGGCATCATGTTACCTGACCTCAGACTATACTACAAACCAACAGTAATAAAAATCGCATTGTACTGGAATAGAAACACATATGTAGGTCAGTGGAACAGAACAGGGGATAGAAAAACATCCCCAGACACATTTAGTTATTTGATCTTTGACAAAGGGTCAAAGGCATACATTGGAGGAAAGATACTCTATTCAACAAATGGTACTGGGAAAACTGGATATCTTGTTTGCAAAAGTTTGAAACTGGACCCATATCTGTCAACATGTACCAAACTAAAATCAAAATGGGTAAATATCCAAACATTAAAACAGAAAAATTGAGCCTATTGGAAGATAAAATAAGTAAAACATTTGAAGCCATATGTGTACAAAAGGATTTCCTATATAGAAATACAACTGTGCAAGAAATAACGGCAATAATCAACAAACAGGATTAGATCAAATTAAAAGGCTTCTGTACAGCAAAGGTATCAATCAGTAGAGTGGAGAGATGACCTACAGAATGGAAAAAAAATAATTTGCCAGCTATTCCCCAGAAAGAAAACTTGTACCTGGAATATACAAAGAACTTAGAAAAATAGAGCACCTAAATTTAAAAACCCAGTCAAGAAATGGGCAAGTGAAAGAACAGATAATTCTTAGAGGAAGAAATGCAAATGGCCAACTAGTATAAGAAAAAACGTTCAACATCTCTGGCCATTAGAGAAATGAAAATTAAAACAATACCAAGATTCTATCTTAAACCAGAAAGAATGACAATCATCAAGAAATCAAAAAAATAGCAAATGCTGGTGGGAAGGCTGTGGTAAAAAAATGAACCTTCCTACATTGTTGGGGGAATGTAAACCAGTACAACCATTATGAAAATCAATAAAAATAATCCTCAAAGGACTAAAATTAGAAATTCCATATGATCCATATATTCCCCTGCTAGGTATCTGTCCCAAAGTGCTAAAGAAATCATACCATAGTGATACATGCATATCAATAATTATAGAGCACAATTCATAATAACTAAATCCTGGAAGCAGCCTGTGTATCCCTCAACAGATAATTGGATAAAGAAATATGGTATCTATACATAATGGAATAATACTGGGTTATAAAGAATGATAAATTTGAGACATTTGTAGGAAAATGGATACACCTGGAAAATATGTTGAGTGAAATAAGTCAGACACACAAGTTTAAATAGTGTTTGGCATCTCTCATTTGAATGAAGCAAAGTACAAAGAACACATAAAAGGACAGATAGAAAGAGACAAAAGGTCAGATCTCTTGCAAATGGGAAGGGGTCCAACAGAACATAGATGAGAGGAGGGGGGAGGGGAAATAAGTGATATAAGGATGCGCCATGTATAAGAACCTAATAACCTCAGGCTGGGGATTTAGCTCAGTGGCAAAGTGCCTGCCTGGCAAGCGGAAGGTCGTGAGTTCGGTTCCCGGTACCGGAGAAAAACCAAAAAAAAAAAAAAAATAACCTAATAACCTCAATGAATGTGAGCATCATATGTCATAAACATGAGATAAGATCAATAATATAACAAGAAAAAATGGAGAAAGGTATCTAGAAGAGGAGGGAGCAAGTTGGGAAAGAAGGAGAAGGGGATTTAAAAACAAGAAAGAACCAAGCTGTATTACGCACATGTACCCACTCCCCAAGGTGAGTGTAAAGTGCATGTACTGCAAACACATATAAGTGTTTTAGATATACATACATTGTAATGATATGATTAATTAATTGATTAATACTATCTCAGTTCCCATTAGCCTTGCCTCTGCCTCTCTTTGTAGAGACACACACAAGAGAAAATGAAAGTATTTGCTACGAGTAAAGATAATCCAAACAATCACACTAATTAGATTTCAAGAAAAGAAAAAAATCCATATTAAAATATAAAAAAAAAAACATGGGGCCAGTAGTCCAATCTAGTTTTTCTTCTGTCACCTAAAACTCTAGATGCTTGAGCCAACAACCTTAGATACAAATGATATAAAGACAGTCAAAGTTAGAAGAAACCTCAGGCCTGGTTCCTTTTTTTCAGGACCCAAACCTGAAGCACAGAATGTCTTGCAGAGGGTATGACAGAATCAAGACTTAAATCGTAGGTCATTGTTCTTTCCCTGCAGTTCTTGAAAAAATACTGTGTTTATAAAGGTGGACAGAAGGGTGTATGTCAAGGAAGGTAGATCAGAATCTGATTTCTTGAGCATGAATATACATGGCCAAGGTATGTTCTGTACTCATAGTCTTCCCATTTTATCACTTAAAAATATATATATGTATAGTCTTTAAAAGTCTGGAAACTCAGTTTTAGTAGTTGGAGAACTAGAATACTAGAGTTATGTTCAGGCTTATTCTAGATAGTTATTACATATTAGTAGATTCCTTCAATTTTGGAAACAGATTTAAGAATATATTTAGTATTATTCTTAGTAAAGAAATAAGCAATCTATTTTCAATATTGCTCAAAAATAGGCCATCTAATTCTAGAAAACTGAAGTTATTAGTCAAGGTAGTTTTGGAAATGGTACTTTGTATTGCCCTGCTTAAAGTGAAACAAAACATATATGACCTGGTGAGTATGCTTGTAATCGCAGCACTCTCAGAGGCTGAGACAGGAGGATCGCAAGTTGAAGACCTGCCTGGGAAATTCAGCAAATAGTGAGATCCTGTCTCAAAATAAAAATAAAAAGGCTTGGGAATGTGTCTCAGTGGAAAACCCCTGAATTCAATCTCCAGTAACACACACAAAAGGAAAAACGTATATGATGATCAATACTTTCAATACAGAAAAAATGAATTATCTCTCGATTTGATGTGACTCATTCTGTCTTCAGTGATATGTTCTGGAGAAGTGAGAGGGTAGTGATAGTGAAGTCTGAAGACATCTCTGAAGTAAATACAGCAAAGCAAATTTCTTCACTAATAATAAACAGGGAAAAATAATTCCAAAATGTATAACTTGAACTCAAGAAAAGCATGAACTTTAAGTATTCAGATCTTTGCCACATTTACAGCAATTCTCTGGATCACGGTTTCATAACACCGAATATCTAATGGGGTATTTCTGTAGAGCAAAATCCAGATATGCAAAAGTCTATCAGAATCCTGTGGGCATTATTCTTGGAAATAAAAGGCAAATTGATCTTCAGATTGCTCATTTACTAAATTGAGGTATAAAATAAGAGTTTAAAATAAAGATAATACTTACAAATGGTACAGAATTCAAATAATTCGATTGTGAAGGAATAAGACTTTCTCCCTCTTCTTTCATATAAAAATATATTACAGTGTCATTCTTTGTTATGACTATAGTGTATCACATTATAGGAATGTAGAAATTTTATTTAATGAGTCCTATCAAATGCCATGTTAAATATGTTTTGTGGGATCTTTAAGTGACATTTTCTTTTGAAAATAAATACTTTGAAATTTTAAAATTGAGGTATATATCTTACCCACCTATTCTACTTCTGGGTATTTTATCCGACAGAGATAGGTTCATCTGTGATAATTTAAAACATATAAAGATATTATTGCAAGAATTAAAAACAACCAATAGTCCATAAAAAATAAACCCTCTGTAATATCAAATACTCCTGATTTTTCTGTTTATCTTATTATCCCTTTCTTCTGTCTTTGCTCATTTTCCACACAACTGTTAAAAATTGGCACTGTTTTCATTTTCTCTTCAGTTTATGCAGCCTCCTAAACACTGATATACTGTACTTTCATAGTTTTATACACTTAGAACATCAGGTTCACCTCTCCAATCCAAACCTTCCTCTCAGCCATACACCCTGTAAAAGTTGATTACACAAGTCAGTCATTCCTGCCACACCCCACTGAAGAGATCTGAGAGATCATAAGAGAAATGTAAATGGCTACTTCAGAGGCTGCCTTGTAGACCCAATCCAATGAAATGACTGCTCTGACTATAAGATAAATTTTACCTAGTAACAGCCACCATTTAGTAATCAGAGCATGGCAGCTTGCAAAAGACATTTCCAGAACCTATAAACATGCTTCCAAATGACTTCTGTAATGTCTTCTTTCCCCACCAAAACCCTCATTTTCCCATTTATCCTCCACCTCAGTCTGTGTCCTCCAGTTGCAATACTTTCTTTTTATTCGCAAGAAAACCCTGATGCTTAGAGATTTGTTCTATATGAGGTGTGATTTAAGTATACTGTGAATGTTTACATTTTTAAAATATTTCAGTAAAAGACACATTGCTGTTAATTGCCCTCAAATTCTCCCTCTTGCCTCTAACACATTTATCCCATCATTCTTACCACTTTCTGAAGCACTTCTGGAAGTCCTCTTTCAGGAGTATCATTCAGCTATGCTGTCATGGCTCCCTCCTTGTCTTGAGCTGATTCAAAACATTGCCTTTCATGGTCATTTTGACTTTGAGGAAGAGCCAGAAATCGCATAGTACAAGATCTGGTGAGTAAGATGGATGAAGCCACACCATAATGTCTTTACAAACCTGCCTTTCTGTTTGGTGGCACTCAGCAGCAGCATTTATTATATTTTTTAATCACACCTTGTAAAAACATTCATGAATAACAACTTCCAGAACTGCTTCAAAAAGTGGCAAGACTGATAGGATAAGTGCATTCAAAGTAAGAGGGAGTGTTTTGAGGAAGATTAATGGCAATATATCTTCTACTGTAATAAATGTTTAAATATTGACTATATATTATGATCACACCATTTATTTTCATTTGAGTTTGATAACCCAGATCCAACTGGCTCTATGACATCTCCACTTGGATAGTTTATGTCTTAAATATATTTTAAGGACTGGGGATGTAGCTCAGTGGCACAAGCACCTGCCTAGCAATTGCAAGGTCTTGAGTTCGATTCCCAGTACCAAAAGAAACAAACAAATAAATAAATAAATACATTTTCAATTAAACTCTTGATTCCACTCTTTCTTTTGCACTCGTGTCTTTCTCCTCCAGTGCATCTGGTCTGAGTCTTTGGTATCATTATCCACACAGTTACAGTCACCAGGCACCCTGAAGCAAAAATCAATCAGAGAATCAGACTGATGATACCTTCTAAATTCTCTCCCCATCTCCGTGGCGTCATCACATGCAAGCCACCATCACCTCTTTCAGCAGTTGTCTCAGTGGTCTCCCAGCTGTGATCTATGCAACCACTCTTGTACTCCCTCAGTTCATTCTACACATTGTAGCCAGAGCTACAGTGCTTTGCCCCAAATGCTACTTTATAATGTCCCAACATCCAGAAGAGTAGAAATGTGATAGTGAACCCCTACCTACCAACTCAATTCAATCTCTAACATTAGCACTTGAATGCATTTGCTTGTTATCATTGATTTGTACATCTCTAGAGTGTTCTTAAAATCCTACATGCCCTTCTAGTGCCTGAGAACAAAATATAAATTGTGGGTCACGACCCTGCTTAAGATTGCCACTACATCTCTCTATCATGTCCCAGGCTGTGCCTTCCCACCCTTGCTCTTCATCCATACATATTTTCATTTTCCTGCCTCTCAGTTATGCCATGAACTGCCTCGCCTCACAGTCTGCTACAAATCCTCGTGGTCCTTCTCCTCATCAGCCTAATTCCCATTAATCACCCTGGTCTTAATGTTACAACCTCCATCCCCAGGAAAATCTCTCTGATCCTCTGCTGAACAAGGACAAAGCATCTGCTTCTCTTTTCCTTTCACTGTACACAGCACAATTACAATAAATTACTCAAGCCGTGATTGCTTTAATGTCTGTGTCTGTTCTCTCTCTGTCATGTAAGATTCATGAGGGTAGAGATAATATTTTTTCACAGCTATAATTCTAGTACTTAGCTCAGAATAGGTAATCAAAAATATTTGGGAAATAAGTGCAAACAAAACATGTAGCATCTTGGAATGTTAGACTAGTAGGCCTTTACCACCATTTCCCAATCCCAGTTAACAGAAAAGGAAACTGGGGCCTACAAAGATCCTGAAAATTTCTGAATATGCTCACTGATTGGCATTTTAAAAGTAGCCTTCCAAAGCTAGTAAAAATGCATTATAGATTTCAAAACAACTCAAATGGAAGATTTCAATGTTCTTAGCACAAATGTTAAATATTTGAAGTGATTGATATTTGATTATTCTGCAATGTGTGCATATACCAGGAAAGCTCCATTTCATATGCCTTTAAATGTGTGAAATTATTATTTGTCAATCAAAAAGAAAATAAAACCAATCTTTCTGTCAATACTGTACAACTTTACACAACTTGGTTACTTAGTTACAACTTTAGGCTGTAACCAGTTCCCACCATGGCAACTTCTCAGAAGCAGACACTATGATCTTGCCTGGAATAATCCATTCCTTATTTGGAGATCTCGGCTCTCATTTTCCCTCAGATGAATCAAATAAGTTGTAATGAAACATGGACACACTTAAAAGGCTGACTTTATCCAGGCAGGATATAAGTCACATCTGCAGGACACAAAAGACTCAGTTAATCAGTTCTCAATTCACTTATGTTGTCACTGTGACTAGATTTACTCATCAGGATGTAGATTTTCTAGGTCATAAAAATCACCAAAAACAAAGATATTTTGAAGGAATTTTTATGCCTTATTTTCCTTAAGAAATGTACACACATGTGTGACTGGTGGTCATTGAGAACCTAAGTAACTAATGGATGAATTGAGCTCTCCTGATTTACAGAAATGTTAGTCTCATTATCACTTATGTTACTACTCTGATGTTTACATTTGGTGGAAAAAGAGAAAGCCATGCAAAAAATAAGGGCAAGTCCTGCAGTACTTTTAAAAGCAAAGTGGATAAGCATTGTCAAATCCTAGAGGCCTCTGACATTGAGCATTTTGGACCAAGATAAATGTATTTTTCCCTTTCATACACATATTCTACATTAAACTGAATATTGCCCCTAGACCTTAGCAAAAGGATATTCCTTCTACCATAGTGTCATTTATTGTCTTTGAAATTAAAATGAAACTGTAGGACAAGGTCTATACCAGCAAAGGAATAACAAATATTGGATCTGTCAATGTTTTGAACAATAACAAGGAAAACTGTTTCACATTAAGGATTCCAAAGAATTATCTGAATCATCTGGAGTATGAATTTAATACATTGATTCTCGAGCATTACTCCAAACTTACTAAAGGAAATCTCTAGAAACCACCATAAGTTTTACCAAACTTATTGAGTTATTCTAATGCAAGTTGATTATAGTTTGAGAAACACTGTATTAGAAGCCAAATGATTTCAATTGTATTATTCAGAGCATGTCTGTAACATGATGGCTGCTTGAATTTGGCCTTGGGATACTTTTCTCCTGCAAACAACACAGAGATTATTAATTACAAGGCAACTATCATAAGGAAGAAAAAGCCTAACCCTGGTCTCAGAAGATCCTAACTCATGTTTTGCCTGCTTACCTACCATGTGACTCAGTCAAGTTTAACCAATCTAGGCCTTGGTGTCTTTGATTGTAAAATAGGACTAAATGGGCTACATTGATGTAATTGAAGATATCTAATGAGGTAATACATATATAAAAATTTTAACACTGTAAAAAGAAAAATTATCTACTTATACCTCTCTGTGATTCATAATCTCTTGAGGCCCTTCTTTTTCTTGAATGCTGGATTATGTGTTAAGCATTCTACAGACAATGAAATGTTCTCTGATCGATAACAAATATACAAAAAAGAGCTTAACCATTGTGGCTGATGCTACAGTTTGCATCTTAAATGTGCTCCAGAAGCCCATGGGCACAAGGTTAGGCCCTTTATTGGTACTATTGGGAGGTGATGGAACCTTTCTAAGAGGTGGGGACGAGTGGAAAATCTTTCCCTCCTAAAGAACCCACCCATTCTTCCTTTTTTTTCCATCCCTGCTATGAGATGAATGATCTTGCCATTTATTTATGCCATAATGTGTTGTTTCCACACCCAAAGCTCAAAAGCAACAGGGCCAACTAACCATGGACTGAACATCCAAAACTATGAGCAATAACAAACCCTTTTTGCTTAATAAATTGCTTTATTTTAAGTATTTGTTATAGTAACAGAAACCTAACAGGGAGAAAGTAATGTGTTTATTTACATACTTCCTGAGAATAGATATTATTGCAGAAGATGTTTAATTTGATGGAGATAAAAACTGTGGCCAGTTTTTTTGTCAATAGGTTGTCGAACATGCAAGCAAACTATTTTCCCTCCCCATTCCTCAAGCTCTCTTTTGGAGTAACAACCATCTCTTTCTATAGCACATCTCCTGTCACCATTCAGGTCAGGAAGATGAAACCTGACTTTGTTTAAAAATCATGTTTTTTCTCAACAGAAACAAAATTACTATTCTGTCAAAACAAATTCCCTAGAAGTACAAACTATTGCTGTCACTATGAGTAATGAGTAGTGTTTCAAAGATTTATGAATTATACCTATTTACCTCAATAGATTTCATCAATCTATTCTTGGGGAAAGGGAAATAG
>NW_004955601.1:221315-223020 GCF_000276665.1 Chinchilla lanigera
TTTTTAATTTCCTCTTGAATTTCTTCTGTGACCCATTGGTTGTTCAGGAGGTTGTTATTTAATTTCCAAGTGTTTATGGAGTTTTTGGAGTTCCTTTTGTCATTAATTTCCAATTTCATTGCACTGTGGTCAGATAATATGCATGGGATAATTTCAATTCTTAATTAGCTTTTTGTAGCTGTGAAAAAGTATCTGAGAAACACAGCTTAAGGGAGAAAGAAAGCATTTATTTAGGCTCCTGGTCTCAGAGACTGCAGTCTATGGATCACACTGCTGGCTCCACTCTCTCTGGGCTTGTGGTAAAACAGAAATAGAAACAGTATGGCAGAAGGGCCTGGCAGATGTAAAGTCCTCACTTATAGCAGCTAAGAAGGAGAAAAAAGACAGAGACAGAGACAGAGATTTCATGGCCCCATCACTCACTACCTTCAATTAGGCCTCATCTCCTACGCTTCCATTACCTCTTAATAAAGCCATCAAATTTTGAATTATTGATAAATTAATATGGATTAAGGCACTGCTGAATTTAGCCCTCATTCTCATCACTTTTACAGAAGTCCATCAGCTGGCAACCAAGACCCCAGCACAAGGTCTTTAGGGGATATTTTAGATCTAAACTATAACAATAATGTTCATCAACTGTAGTCCTACCCAAATCTCCAAATTTGCGTATAATGTGGTATTATTGGTATTCAAACATTTTTAATGATGCTTTCTAGCATCTTAACACAAGACCAACCACATAGGCCACACTAGAGCATCATAACCAAGATATCTCATTATGCTAAACTTGGAATAGGCATTCAAAACTGTAATTCATCTTATGATTATTTTGAAAGCACACTTACTTTTTCTCAAAAATATTTTATCTAGTTTGAACATGGTTGCACATATATTGCTGTAGTATGATGCTTTTATTGTTCTGGGAAGATACCCAGATGGGGAATAGCTGGGTCAAATGGGACCTCTAATTCTAGTTTTTTAAAGGGATCTCCATACTGATTTCTACAGTGATTGTACCAGTCTATACCTACCAACAGTGTAGAAGGGTTCCTTTTTCCCCATAGCTCCTTCAGCATTTGTTATTGGTTGATTTCTTGATGGTAGCCATTTTTTCTGGAGTGAGATGAAATCTGTGTTTTCTTAATTTGCATCTCTCAAATGACCAATGATGTTGAACACTTTTTCATATATTTATTTGCCACTTACATTTCTTCATTTATGGCAGCACAATTTGTAACAGCTCAATCTTGAAAGTAACTCAAATGCTTACCAACCAAGGAATGGATAAAAAAAAAGATGTGGTCTTTTCATGCAATAGTGTACTACTCAGCCATAAAGAAGGATAAACTTAAGACTTCTATAGGTGAATGGATGCATCTTGACACCATACTCATAAGTGCAATAAATCAGATTCACATGTGTAAACATTGTATTGTTTCCCTGGCATGAGAAACTGAAAGAGTAAATAAGGTCCAAAATATAAAATAGATATTGTGGGAGCCAGTGTTCCAGGAGCAGCTAGACACCTGGGCTCGAGTCTGTGCTCGCCCACACCGCCACGGTTCCCAGCTGAAATGCGCGGAGAGAGCCAGGTATTTCCCAGCTACTCCCTGAGGGCAGAGCGCAGGCATCAGGACCCCACCACCATTACAGACGGAGTCCTGGCCTCCCTGCTCCCGCGGCAAAGAGGCGGTTTTCACTC
>NW_004955601.1:223120-231304 GCF_000276665.1 Chinchilla lanigera
ACCTTTGAATGGTATAACAGTCATATAGGGTAATAGGTCATATTTTCACCACTATTTTAGCACAAGAGGGACTTCTCCCTGCTTTCCTTTTTTCTCTAAATGAGGCAAAAATGAATGCATCACAAAAGTCAAATATTTCATTGCAGTCATCAGAACGAAGTTTAACTTATTGGAATTCAGTGAGGAAATAGGAAGGGAGAGAACTACACAGGAGTTTAAACAAAAATATATTTTACTTCTTTATTATTAAGACTATACCTTCCAAACATTTTTTCCTATTTAGCCAATGATTTATTTTGTCTTTAGAAAGTTGAAACATGTTTGTGCAAATCTATGGGAATTTATGGATCCAAACATTTATTTTTAAATCTTTCTCACTTGAAAACAAGTAAGGAAGGAAGTCATTCCATCACAAAGCAGTCTTGTCAATAACTCAGGGCTTGACTCTGCTTAGAATGGTTGAGGATTGTGAATACTTTTCCTAGTATTCATTATTCATTAACCAAACATTTTTGAAGAGAGATTATTGGTTGTCGTTTGATATGACGAAAGAAGTATGTATACTTTTTGTGAATCCTTTCTGATATCTCTTTCGGTAGGGTACACACCAGAAGTTTAGGAAACTCTCTCAATTATTTCTTATGTGTAAGTTTATGGAAAAATTATTATTTCTTTTCAGTGCTTTCCTGTCACCTTATAACCCAGTTCCATTAGAGGTACTTACTTTCAAAGCATCTGAATTCTCAGAGTCAATTGATAAGATGGACTGCCCTGGCTTTTTCTCCAGGGACCAATTATAAGGGGCACTAAACATTCCTGGAAATGGAATAGAATTCTCTCAGGAAGAATGTGGCATCAACATCAAGAAATACTGGTTACTTGAGAAGACAGATGATAAAGTAGACATGCCTGAAGAGCAATTCATGGTTGATAAATTGCCTTCTAAAAAACATTGGTCTGGTTAGAGGTGGGGCTTTTATATTGATGAGTAAGACATACAAGTTTGGGCTATACATAAATCATTTAAGAATACTGGGGAATTGCAGGGTGTGGTGGTGCATGCATGTAAGGCCAGCACTCGGGAGGCTGAGGCATGAGAATCATTGTGAGTTCGAGACCAGCCTGGGCTACAAAGTGAGCTCAAGTTCAGCCTGAACTGCATAGGGAGACCCTGTCTCAAAAAGACACACACACACAAAAAGAACACTGGGGAAAGAAGGGTTTGCCTTCACTGATGACTTTCTTTGTATCCCTTTCATCAGGCATGTGCACCTGAAATAAATGTGCAAATAAATGTCACTGGTCTTGCTATGTGACTCACTACCCCAAAATACCTAATTTGATAGAACAACAGAATGGTTTATTCAGAGCTCAGTTACACAATCATCTGATAGACAATACTTAAACTAAGATGATGATGTAGTACATATCTTAAACCAGCATCCAATTTATGGTGCTGTCTCCCTCATAGCCAAAACGCATCTGTCAGAAACCACAATTCAGAGCTGGGAATGCCCTCTCATTATTACACCTAATGATCTAATTAAAGAGTTTCCATACATAATTTTTTTGAACTTGGGTTTGATGATTAAGTGTTCTGGTGCCCAAGAAAGGAATGCTTAGAAAACAGTCATGCATTGAAAGCCAATAATGCCTCTTAACCCCTCTGGATTCCTCATGCCACTGAACCTACAGGTAGAGTAAAAGGAACCTGTATTTTCCAGGCGGGGGGAGGGGTGGTTTACGAGGCAATTGATTTGTTCATATACAGTGGTTACAATGAGAACTAGGTCTAGAGGACAAGGATTTGCTGAAGTATCTCATTAGTTCTTTGATCGATAATCTTGCCCAGTGGGAAACTACAATAGTCATTAAAAACAGGGCCACTGAGGAATCTCATGCTACAGGAGTGAAGATTTTGATCGATCTTCTAGGTAAAGAAATCTATCTAGCTGAAGTACTGGCAAACAGTAATGAAGTACTGACCTGAATGATTATCAACTCAGTTCCCACGACCAGCCACAGAAGAAGGACTGAAGCGACCTACATTTTATGTTGATTAACTTTTCTTCCAACCTTATCATTTCCCAGCTATTCTCTATAAACAGAAACAGTGACAGCTGACATTTTACATGTTATGTGGGAATATGACCAAACTGATGTTACCCTGCAATAATACAGTAGTCATGGGTCAAAACATTTTTTAAAGTGTTATATAATAAATCAGGATTTATGGGGCATATGGTCTTTGTCACAACTACTCATCTCTGTTGACTTAGAGCAAAAGCAGCTGTAAATAATACATAAAACAATGTGTGTGGCTGTGCCTCAGTTAAAACTTTACTAGCAAAGACAGATGGCCAGCCTGTGCTCTGTAGGTAACTGACTTCTGGTGTAGGCAATGAGGAGACGCTGTGATCCCTGTACTGAGGAATAAATTTTTATTTAGCCACATAAGGAGTAGATGCTGAAAACTTTCAATGTACTTTCTTCTAGTTTTTTGAAGTGTACAGTTCACTGTTGTTATCTAGTCACTCTGCAATGCGCACTAAGACTTCTTGTTTCTATCTAACTAATAAGCAAACAGATAAAGATATAAATAGTGAAAGATAGAAAAGAAAATAGAAGAAAAAGTAAGTGCTGAGGGTAAAAAGTATGAACTGTGTGGATATTTTCACTTTTCCCCAAAGCACCCACTCTCTACAACTTTCCAAACTGCTTTGTGCTTTGTTTCTCTGCCCTCTGGTTTTTGACTTTAACCACTTGAAGCCAATAGCAGGAGATCAAAAGACAGGAGGGAAGGTCAGGGTGTTTATTTCCAATGTTCCCTCCCTGGGGTACAGGTTTCTAAAAGCTGTATCCCTCCACTACCACTCCTCTCTGGTAGTCTTTCCTGAAATTTATTCACAGTTTTATCTGGGTATCAGTAATCATTCCCTCCCCTTGTCCTTCAGGTCTAGGGTAGATGTCTCCAGCTGCTGCTAGCAACACCTCTTATTGAGTTCCCTTTACCATGTGCCTATACCATTATAAATAGTTCTTGCATTATGCCTTCCTCAGTTCCAATTTGAATGACAAGGATGTCATTAATTTTAAGACACTCCCCACTTCAGAGATGCTAAAAGGTGAAAAAAAAATTTGTACCTCAGGATCAATGAACTAGGCTGCTTAGCAATATATTACTGGTAAATGGATGAATCGATGAGTGATTAGAATGCACAGCACAGCTTGTCTCGAAGATCTATATAGTGTAGTGATGTGACAGATTGTGTCATTCAGAATACACTTCAAATATCAAAATTGATACTGCTTCTTTCTGAGAACTTAGATGTTCTATCTCAGACTTGCTTCTAGTAATAATAAAATGTCATGGTCTCTCCCAAGGCTACTAGTTATTAATCAGGACTCAAAACATTATTTAGTCATCCCATTTCATGTGAAATGAGATGGTTCCAAAGTAACTGCTACCAACATGAATTTCATGCTTTCTGCAAGAGGAGAATAGTCCATTGGCATGGGAACATGTCAGATAAATCAATATTCCCTGCTTTATGAGCCAACTGGCATATATATACTGGCCAAGCCTATTTTAACAGACATGATGTTTCTCTCTGCTTCTATTTATAAAGTAACGTTTAGTCTAAGCTGCCTGTTTAGAGTTTACCAATCTTTAGCGATACTATTCATCAGAATGGCATAGCTGTCAGATTACAGAGAAGTGGTACTGACTTGTGCTACTCAACCTAGAGCAAAAGCTACTATGTCTGTGAAAACATCTATTGCATTTTTCTTTCCTAAATTCTAATGTCCTAGTTGTTCTTAAAGAGAGAAAGGATAAATAGTCTCACCTCTGGCCTTCCTCCATGTGACTCAAACTGCTGGTCTATGATAAGATAAAGAACTTGCATCAGAATGTAAATCAGTGAGCTATTCCCATTGAGAAAATTTTGCTATCAAAAAATAATAATAACCATACAAGAAATATAAACATTGTGTAATACAAATATGTACTAATAAAAAGGTACAGATGCAAAAGAAAATGGGCTGAATAAGTACTGTAAAAAATAACAGTTGAACTAAATAATGTGTTTGCTGACATGGTTGACTTACCTTCTAGAGTAAGATCCTTTTCACTTTGTGGCCTAGTAACAAATGGTCTGCCAACCAGTAGAAGCACAGCATGGAGACTTGTTTCTGGTATGGAGACAGGAGTGTCCCAAAGGCTTTGCACACAATTTAAGTTTCTTTCAAATACCAACAAATCTTTATGCTGTCAGCATCTTCAGAGCTGACACAATAGTAAGGGAAATGCAGTAAAATTGATTCTGATTAGCAAGGCTAGATTCTTTCCAATGTTCCTGTGAGTGCTTTTTTTTTCCATAAGGAAAAACAAGTACTATATTTTTAAATGGGTTAAACATAACTCTGAACTTTGTAAGCCAAACACTAAACATTGGCCAAAGGCAACTAGACAACAAATGGTGTTCTTGACAGGGGAAAGGTGTGCCCCCACCTGCGGCTATGCTCATTACCCTTCTCACCTTCCCCCAAATAGTGGTTCTCAACCCATTGATGGTGCTGTGCTAAGCATGAGAATCCACTGGAAAGCTCTAATTATCCTCTGAGCCCTCTGAATCCTCAAGCAATTACATGATAATCCCAAAGGGTGGCACCAAGGCATCAGTATTTTCAAAGTTCCCCAAGTAATTCCAGTGAGCACCCAAGGTTAAAACACAAAGGTAGTTGAGAAGACTGTGTGCGTCAAGGGTCTGGTGGGCCCAGGTCTTGTTGCCAAAGACACCAACCTCAGTGGGCAATCCTTAGGGTACAGCTGTACAAGAAACTGTCAGTGTTCTGTCTCCTGTTACTGTACATCTCAACTTTTATGCTGTTTTAAAAAGAAAATAAAGCTGAGAGAAGATATCTGTGATTTCTTGTGAAGATTACAAGAGGTACTTATAATGTGAATGCAGTGTTAGAGTTTGGATTCTTGATGAACTAAAATAGTCCACTCACCCCTGCAATTTATTTCTGATTAACTTACCTCAGAATATAGGACTTTTCAGCAGAAATGTGACTGCAGCAAACAGGAGCAGATGCAGCAAAATTGGAGAAATTTTCCACTGCACTTGAGGACTCTCTAAGTCACATAGTTACTGGGGACATTTTTTCATAAGTAATCCCACATTTGAGAAAAAAATCAAATTGTTGTTTTCTTCTACTACTTTCTACTCAAGGTTCTATCACCATTACAGACATAGATTAGCAAGCTGTGCTCCTCAGTTTTCAAACAACACAATGTATGATTTTCAGACACAGGAGCATCTTACAGCCTTTTGGGTGGTCATCAAGGTCAAAATCATTTTCCTTGTTTGCTCTTTTCAGTGTGCAAAACTGAAGCACTTTAGAATGAATCAAGGCAAAGTATTTCTTCAACTTCACTTATTCTCTTTTAAATGAAAAATATTTCATTTAAAATGCCATTGATAAAGCAGTAAAAATTATTAATGTTACTGAATCTTAACCCCTAATAACATGTCTTTTTGAATCATTTTCTGTGCATAGGAAGTATGATGCATTATTCACCATTCTTATTTTTAAAGAACAAATGATAGATAAGCTCAGGTTTTAGGATTTGGCAGCCATTTTCAACAAGGTGAAAAAAGAGAGAGCTTTTACTGCAGAGAAGACAGCTAACAACATTTGTTCCCAGTAATAAAATTTGAGCTGTAAAGTGAAAATTAGAATTTTGGAAAGCTTGTATGTTCCTCTGTGTGACATATTCCCACTACTTAGACACTGTTCTGATAATTTTGATGATGTTAACAAATGTGATTTTCTGACAATGCATTACAAAATGTATCCTCCTTTGGGAGGTCTATATAATTCTGTGACCAATTATCTTCTAAACGATTAATGCATGGGTTATGAACTCACGAATAGATAAAAGAGCCATTAAATATGCAAACTAGGCCAATAAATTCTAATACAAGCATGATATAGGAGAAATATAACTCCCAATCTAGATGTCAGATGTGCCAAGTTCGTGTTTCCTGCAATCAAAGAATGAATTCCAAAGGACAAAGGAGATTAAGATTAGGAAAGGTTTATTGGGGAATAGGAGTACTTCCTGAAAGACAGGAGGGGTCCCAAGTGGGTTACAACCGAGGCCCTTTGTCGGGGGTAATTTATACAGCAAAGTCACAAATGTGAGTACAAAGTGGGTCAAACTGTAATCAACCAATAAGACTACAAGTATAGCCGCACACCTAATATCAATCCAGTAGGGAAGCACTGCATGTAGAAAGGGTATGTAAATGACACCAATAAACTTGGCTTATCTGTGAATTCTAAAACAGGAACATTTGGGGAAGGACTGGGTCTAGGTGTTCTGGTCACCCACCTGGGTGTCTGATGCATATCTGGAATTAATGGCCTGGGTGGTACTAATTACAGTATAATCTCAAATTTCTATGCAAACACTGGGAAGTGCGCAAGTCTGGCCACTTTGACTTTAATCTTGGGCTCTTGTCTTCTTTGAATCTACCACCAGTCACAGGTTTGATGTGTCCTCATATTCTGCACTGTCTTCCTTGAGGGTCTGTCCCTGTCTGACTATTAATTTCTACCTAATTTAGCTGCATAAAATAAGAGTATAAAAAGTTTTCCAAATTGTCATTAACTGTTTTTCCTTTTTAAAGTTATAAGAATTAGCATATATTAATTGTACAAAGTAATGGGTTTCGTTGTGACATATATATATAATACATATATATGTATATATATATATATACACACATATATATGTGTGTGTGTGTGTATTATATATATATGAGAAAGCTGAAGATTTTGAGCTGGAAGGCTGAAGAACCTGGACACCAATAAAGGCAATAGTGAATATGGGAGCGCCTCCATAAAACAGAGTGGTTCCTTCTTTCTCTTTTTATCCCATCCAGCCTATTAGTTGGTGCCATCCACATCTGGCTGAGTCTTCCCTCCATAATTTTTCACCTACATATCAATAATCCACAAACACACCCAAAATTTTACTAATCTGCTAATTGGTCCTTATTCAAGTCAAGTTGACATATCACAATTAACAGTCACATCCAGTTAACCTAAATAGGCCATTAAGTTGCCTCTCTCTCTCTTTCTCTGTCTCTCTTGCTCTCCCTCTATGTATATATGTATATATATATATATCTTTTATACTTATAATACAGTAATACCTTGTTCACAAATGCTTCTGTTAGCTGGGTGTGGTGGTGTACACCTGCAATCCCAGCACTCAGGAGGCTGAGGCAGGAGGATCCTTGAGAGTTCAAGACCAGCCTGGGCTACAAAGTGAGCTGAAGCCCAGTCTGAGCTACATAGAGAAAACCTTTTCATCTAAAAAAGACAAAAAAATTGCTTCTATTTATAAACAATTTAATTCACAAACAAAAGAGTTTGGCAAAATTTTGCTTCTGTTTGCAAATTCTGCATCAGACAAAAAGCAGGATCACAGCCATCCTCCCCCTGAGAAGACAAGTGTAACAACCTTCCCCAAAATCATAAAAGAAACTAAGTTCACTAAGGTACCACTGTATTATATATTTTATATATTATACACAGTATATATACAATCTTCAAAGCAAGGTTTTTTTCTGACACTTCAATCAAACTAACATACTGCAAATGACTGAATGAAAAAGCACATATGAGAATTTAGCTGTCTTTTTTTTTTTTGTATCTTACAGATACATTTATTCATGTCTTGGAGTAAAGATAGTTACATAAATGCACAGTGATGTTCCATGTTCCCATCTAAAGCATTCTAGCTTACATTTACAGGTAGAACCACATTACACCTCTTGTGTACACCAAGTTAAATTGGTTAATAATGATCATGAAGAGTATAGAACTTCAACTTTCCAAAGCCTTCCTTCTTTTATCAGCACTCCTGAATTTATAACTGATTGCATAAGTTAGCTTTTTTTCTTTTTTTTTACTATTTTAAAAATAAAAGGAGGAAAACATTAAAAGACAGACAATCTTTTACAAAACAGCAAAAGAACAGTACAGACAATACGGAGTTAAAAACAAAGTAGTAGGAAATTAACAATGCTTGTTGGATTACATATTGATATCTTCAAAGTGGTTTCTCATGAAAACAGATAGAGACATGTAATATTGATCAATCAA
>NW_004955601.1:242561-279891 GCF_000276665.1 Chinchilla lanigera
AAAAAAAAAAAAAAAAAAAGAAAGAAAAAAAATTTAAAAAAAAGATATTGTGAAATAGGAAGAAATTGTTCAAAAGAAAAGAGGAACTAGGGTGGAAAGAAGCAGAAAGGAAAGAAGGGGAAAGGGAAAAAACTACAATATAGTTATACTATTAGTTTCTCCTAGTTCATTGAAAAGTTTATGCTATTATCATTTGGAGAATTTTTATGCTTGTAACTTGTGCTGAGTAACTATTTTGAAGATAACAATATGCAATGTATTAACTATTCTCTGATTTTGTTTTGAAATTTTGTTTTATATTTTTATAAATTAAAAATTTGATCTGTTTTAACATGTCAGTTTATTATTTTTGATTGAATTGATATATAATTTTAAATGTTTTAAGTTTTAATTTCTAACATAGGTAAGTAAGATAGATGAAACCCACATGAAAAAGTGCTTTGGAGTGCTCCAAAGGTTTGAAAATTACTGGTTTAAAGAAATGTTTATAAATCTAAGATGTTCTCCTCTTTGTCTTTACACATCGTTAAATGACTAATTCATCAGCTTGATCTTATGAACACTTGATTTTAGGCTTTGTTGGGCAGATATGTTTCAGTTTAACTTAATCCTAAGGCTTGATCTTTAATTTTAAGGGTGGTCTTTCTGGATTACCAATGAAAACTCAAGATGTTCACTGAGTTCTTTTAACTGAACAGGAGTTGACCTCCAAACTTTGTCTTCCCACACTGATTAGCTGCTGAGAGCTCTGCTAGCTCTTTCTTCAGCCAACTCTGTCCCCTCCCAGCGCCCTGGAATCTAGTGGTCTCTCTCTTTGTGTGCACAGCTCATGGGTTAGTTAAGTATTTGAGAAGAATTTATATGCAGATATGGGTCCTCCTTCCACCCCTAATCTCTTTAATTCCCAGCCTTTCTGGACACTCCAACCTCCACCTCCATTCTCCGAATCCTTATCCCAGTAATGAGGCCTTGGGTTCAATCCCTAGTACTAAATATATATCTTTTTCTTGAATTCAATATCTGGAATACTGAGCAAATACAAGATTCTTCATACGAAAATGAAAAGGCAACTAAATGCAGAACTCACCCACTGTGCTTCCATTCTTTCAGGATCAGAGCTCTTCATGTCTCTGCCTGCTTTTCGTGGAACTCCAGTGAATTCAAACAACTTTTTTCCTCTATTTTGTCCATAATTATAATAGATATCAGCAGATGGGTTAGAAGGATGTGAGGCTCTCTGCCATTCGATGAAATGGAACTCCTCTTTCCTCCTAATTTTGAACTAACATTAGCAAAGTATCATCCTCCTTCCTAGGGAGATAGGAAAGCCGATACCATGCCTTTGAACAACATGTCCTTCCCTCCCTGTGTAGTGTACTATAAATACTTTGTCACAGTCTGCACAGAGATGCTGACTTATCTTCTTGCCTATATGATTATATCCTCTTGCCTATATCATCTGTATGGATGTTCGTTTGTACTGCTCAAGATCAAACTCAGGGGCTCACTCATGTTAGGCAAGCACTCTACCCCTAAACCACCTGGGTAGTTTTGATGTTGGGCCAAAGATCATTAAACATCCCTTGTCTCAAATTCTACATTGTGGCTCTCATTAGGTATTCATCTATTCAGCAGGCTGGGTCCCACACTTAGATTCTGTGAGTGGCTCACATCCTTACAAATGCCAAATATGAATGTATACTTTATATTTTGTATCATATTGCATCATTGTGGACTTACAGTTCCAGTTGAAATTAACCATCATCATATATTTAATGTTCAGCTTGTTACCACTTGAGCTTTTCAAAGAATTCCTTGTACTTATTTCTTTTCTTTTTTTCTTTATTCAAACTTTTATTGGTACATGTTAGTAGTACATAATGATTACATTTATCATGGGGAGCTTGTACATGTACATAACATTTCTTAATTCTTTTTTTAGCCTTCTCCTTTCTCTTCCTTTCCTGCATCCCTCTGGACCCATACATGTGTGTGTGTGTGTGTCTGTGTGTGTGTGTGTGTGTATATATGTATATATATATATATATATATATATATATATATACATGATTTTTATGCATGTTTATAGTATATGGTGCACATTCCTCATAGGGATGGCACTTCACAATTCCCCCACTTTTTTTCTTTTCTAAAATCTTAGTTTTTCCCCTCTCCTACCCCTCTTTGTCTTGGTACCTTTTCCATATGCCAAAGATCTATCTCACTCTTTCTTATTATCTATCTTTTATTTTGAACTTCATTTACATAGTGGGCTTATCATACCAAAAAAACTGCAATATTTAAGCTTGTGTGTCTGATTTACTTCACTTGCCATTGTGGTCTCAAGGTGCATTTATTTTCCTATGAATGACTCAAGTTTATTCTTCTTTGTAGCAGAGTAGTAGTAGCCTTTTCTTCAGGCTAATGTATTTATTCTTTCAACTTTTTTACCCTTATTGAAATACAATTTCCTACAATAAAATGCACCTAAAGTGTACAGTTGAAGGATTTTTGAAAAATATATACAACCCACACTGCTATAAAGATATAAAACATTTTAACACCATAGAAATTTCCCTTTGTGCACCTTTCCAATCAACCTTTCTTACCAGATGCAACATCATTAGATTGATTTTTGTTACTCTAAACTTTGTTTTGGTTGTTCTCACATCTTATATAAATATAATCATGCAATATTTATTCTTTTTTAAATTTATTTAAAAGAGTAAAAGAAGAATAACATAGTAATAGGAGGATTTACCAAATTACAGACAAAGTCATAGGACATTATCAATGGTTGTTATTTTACTTATTGGTATCTTCAAGATAGTTTCTCAGGAAAACAAATAGACAAATAATAGTGAGTTACAGACAAAAATGGTAGGAAATTATCAATGGTTGTTGTACTATACTTTGGTTTCTTCAAAGTGGTTTCTAGGGAAAACAAATAGAGCTACACATGAGTGATCAATTAAATAGTCATTGACTATTCTCAATGGTTGTTGTTGAAAACACATAGTAATAAACATACACCCATTTATGAAATAGCATAGGAATAATACAAACATTACAGAGTTATGGACAGATTTGTAGGAAATTATCAATGGCTGCTGTAATACATGTTGGTGTCTTCAAAGTGGTTTCTCAGGAAAACAAAGATATGCAAGAAAGATCTAACAAGTAGTTACAGCCCAAGGGTTGCGAAAAATAGTGGATTACCTCCTCATCGGTAACTCCCCTCACTGAGGTGTGATGGCTGGAAGGAAGGCCAGGATTCAAAAAAGGACAGAGAGACTTGCACCTGTGTCTAGCAACAGGCTATTTTCTTTTTCCTCTATAGTCCTGATTACACAGGGCTCCTCCATGGAGATAACTCTCTGGCCAAAGGGAGAAGGCAGAGTATGCCCTGGGCCCCTTTATTCCTGTTGGACCAGCTGGTAGGAGGGGTCTGAGCTCTGGGGCCTTTGCTTCAGAGGGCAGACCGACCTCTAGTGGTTACCTTCACAGTCAGGGCATGGCCCAGGGTGCTTCTTAGGGCAGTCCCTCTTGAGATGGCCTGGCTCTTGACAGCAGTAGAAGATGAATGTAGTTGATGAGTTCTTCTTGGGGCCCTGAGAATCAGACTTAGGGTCTGTTTCTCTTAGTGCTGCAACAAAGGCAGCTGTTTTTTCTCGGTCTCTTTGTTTTCTCTCCTTGGCCTCCCCCTCATTACAGCTACAAAATACTGAGGAGGGAATTATTACTAACATTTCAAGTGAGCTATCTGGGGCAAAAGCCATTTTTTGTAGCTTTTCTGTACTATTTGGGGCTGACTGAGTAATAACTTATCTGTAAGAATAGTTTGTCCCTCTACTGACCTGGGACCCAGGGAAGTATGCTTTATTAATGCCTCTTGTCTAAGAAAGCAGAGGGGTGTTCTCTCCAGCCTCCCAGGACATTGGGACCCCACAACCACTTAGTGTCCTCTCCCCAACCATCAACACAGGCAGCAGGAACATGTGGATGAAGTCCTTGGCCTGCTAGTCAGTCTCAGCACCATCAAGTGCAAAGTGTCCCAGGCAGGTAACCTAGACAGGTACCTTCTCCATGAAGGCGGTTCTTCAAAATCTGAATATTGGGTACCCATGTAATCCATGAAGTCTCGTGCAGACCTCTCTAAAGCTCCACTCACTCCTCCACTGCAGCCTGCACAGTGAGGGGAAGAATGGCATCCAGGGGGTCTGCCCAGGTATTTTGCACAAGGTCCTCCTGGTTTCCAGCTCCCGAACGGCTCCTGCATCCACAGTCAGCTCGACCTCTGAGTCGTCAGGTGTCGGTACTCTTGTGTTCACCAAGTCCTTGTTCATCAGCTGCTCCTCTGCTGACTCTGGGCCTTTCTGGCTCTCAAGGCCAGGGCCAAGAGTGACCCGTGGTCTGGCATGTTTTCCCAGAGGTTTCTCCATGCTGGGATGGTTTCAGCACATCTCCAGGCGGGCCTATTATGTATGCACTTCTCTGTGGCATGGCGGTTGTTGACTGCATGGGGGCGGCCAGCCCGAGGGCCAGCACATGTCTCCACACCACTTCCGGGGTGCCTGCTGCCTCCCCTTCCAGGCCCCTGCACGGCCTGGTGCGCCAGGCCCCCACAATATTTATTCTTTTGAGTCTGACTTTTTTCACTCAGGATAATAATTTTCAACTTCATCTGTGTCACACATATCAGGCATTCATTTATTTTTATTGCCAGGTACTATTCTATTATATAAGTTCATTCATTCTCTTGGGCTATTTCCAGTTGAGTTTATTATGTATTCTCTTCTTTGAATTTGAATAAATATCTAGCAGAGGAATACTTGGGACTTTGGGAAATTCTATGCTTAACTTTATAACAGACTACCAGTTTTATGAGCAGTTGCCTCACATTTGACTCCTCCTGGCAGTGTATAAAAGTACCAATTGCTCAATTACTGTCAACACTTAGTATTATCAGTCATTTTAATTTTAACCATTCTAGTTATATGCAATGCCAGTATAATGATTAATATTCCACAAGGCACAGAATTGTTGGAAGGAATGTGACACATAAGCAGGTCCTCTCTCAGTTTTAATTGCTTTTGGTTTACCTATAGTGGCAAAACAGTCTAACAAATGATTTGTAACATGTACAAATTTGTCTCCTGATTCTACACATGCCCATATAAAGCCAGAATATGTGTCAATAACAACATGAACAAAAGCAGGAATATATGTTACATCCATTTGCCACACCTCATTACCTTGCAGGACTCTAGGATTTGTTCCAGGCTGAAAAGTAGGATTACTAAGCATTCTGCAAGTAGGACACGATAAAATGATTTTGCAAGCTTGTTGAATGGAAAGTTGAGAAAATTTTTTACATAAACCTTTGGTATTTACACGAGTTAAAGTATGAAATTCAGTGACTAAACAATCTGGTGACAAAATAGCCACAAGTTTATCAATTTCATCATTATATTTAACAGTGTCTCGAGGAAGGTGTTAATGGGAATGAATATGAGTTATATAAATAGGAAAATCTCTATTATTAATATTGGTTTGTAATTGGCAGAACAATAGATCAAGTTCAGTATCATTTGACAAGGTAGCTGTTTTTATATGATTAACTGTGAACCATACATATTGGAAGTCTGTGACAATATTGATAGATTCTGGAACATGTAATAAAAGTTGGGTAACTGCCTGGAATTCTGGTCTTTGTGCAGAAAGAAAAGGAGTATGCCATACTTTTGAAATTCTTCCTATATATCAAGCTTTTCCATTTCCTCTACCATCAGTATAAATGTGTGTCTGCTGCAGGTATAGGTTCAGAGCACACAATTTTAGGTAAAATTCAGTTATGCCATTTAAAAAACTGTAAAAGTTTAGAACTAGGAACAGGAGTATGTATTTTTTCAATGTAGTCCACAAGCCCAGTTTGCCACTGTGCACTCATTTGTAATGCCTGATCTATCTGCTGCATTTTCAAGGAAAAAACAATAGATTCAGAGTCTTTTTCTGATTACTGTCATAAGCGACAGTTAAAGCTATTTTCTCTATAGAAGAAGTGGTCGCTTCTGTTCCTTGTGTGGAAGAATAATCCATTTTAGAACTGCTTCTTTTTGCCATAGTACAGCTGTAGGAGCATGGGTTGATGGAAAAATTAAGAGTATAACAGGTTTAGATAAATCTATATGGGTTAGTTGAGCTTGACTTATAGGCTGTTCTACCCAGGCTAATTCTTTTTCTCCTTCTGTTGTAAGGCTGCAAGGGCTGTCTAATCCTGGGCTCCCTTTAAGAGTATTAAAAAGATGTTGCAAAGCATAGATAGGAATGCCTAAAGAAGGCCATAACCAAGGAATATCTCCTAATAATTTTTGAAAATCATTAAGGGTGAGAAGCTGATCCCTACGAATATTAATTTTGGGGGAAATTGCATGCTGTTTTTGAAGAACATAACCTAAATAAGTAATAGGGTACTTGGTCTGAATCTTATCTGGGGCTCTCTGCAGGTCAAAGTCAGTCAACCACTGCTTGGTTACACTGAACATTTCCTTCAAGCACCTTTCTGAGCTAGCAGAAGAAAGTATATCATCTATATAGTGTATAATCAGAGCATCTGGGAATCTTTTTTGCAATAATTCTAAAGGTTTATTAACATAATACTGGCAGAGCACTGGACTATTTAGCATTTCTTGAGGGAGAACTTTCCAATGATATCTTTTTACTGGCTCCTGGTTCCTAAAAGTTGGTACCATAAATGCAAATTTTTCTCTATCTGCTGGTTGTAATGGAATGGCTAAAAAAAAAAAAAAAAATCCTTCAGATCTATAACAATGAACTTCCAATTCTTAGGTATCATAACAGGAGAGGATAATCAGGCTGCAATGGACCCATAGGTTGAATAACTTCATTAATTTTTCTAAGATCCGTGAGCATTCTCCATTTACCTGATTTCTTTTTAATCACAAATACAGGGGAATTCCAAGGGCTAGTAGATTCCTCAATATGTCCTTCTGACAATCGTTCTTGTACTAAGCATCTTTGGGCTTCTAATTTTTCTTTTGGAAGAGGCCAGTGCTCAACCCAAATAGGCTTATTAGTAAGCCATTTGAAAGGTAAAGTGAAGCCCTTTTTTACAGCGGCCTCTATCCTAAATTTGTTTATCCTAAACCCTGTGTCTCTTTGCAAATTACAGGAGCTTGTATACAACTTTTAACTTGACAAAGAGTAGAATGCTTTTGAGCCATCATATTCTTTGCCTGAGATGATATATGTGGAATGCTTGCATATGCTCCCCAATGCATTAACAAATCTCTTCCCCATAAATTCACTGCTATCAGCAACATATAGTATTAGAGTACTGGTTTGTCCTTCTGCACCAGAAATCTGAAGAATGTTAACACTTTGGTGAACATATGTCATTGCTTCAACACCAGAGAAAATCGTAGCCAAGTTTATGGTAGGCCAACGTTTAGGCCAGTGTTGCCAGGAAATTATAGTCACATCTGCTCCTGTGTCTACCAATCCTGTTAAAATTTTTCCACCCATTTTCAGCTGTAACTCAGGCCTTTTGTCTCCTATGCAAGTTTGCCAAAAAATTTTTCTTCTGATGCTTCCAAACCCCCGACACGCTCTCTGGGAGAAGCAGGGCCCTCAATATACTGAACAATCAAAAATTGGGCTATCTGCTCTCCTCCTTCAATTTGATACGGTTGTAAGGTCTACATCATATCCTCAATCTCATCTTTACAGTCACAATCTATCACTCCTCTTTGTACTATAATCCCTTTAGAAGTCAAACTACTTCTACCCACAAGCAAACCAACAGACCCCTCAGGGAGAGGCCCATAAATCCCAGTTCTAACCTTTTGAATTCCTAAAGCAGGGGATAACATAACATTCTACAGGGCTGGGATATTTAATGCTGGGCTACCTCTGGTGGCCACAAAGAGATCACTGACTCTGCTGGGTCATGGTGGTAGTCCTTGCTGATACTGTTTATCCTCAGGCCCCGGGCTAGACCCGAGCTAAATTTTTCCCAGAATGTCACAGAAGTGCCATTTTTGTGATATTTTAATCCACACTGACAAGCCCAATGCTGTCCTTTCTGACACCTAGGACAGACCTTAGCAGGCAGAGGATTCTCGGAAGCATTAGCCTTTTGTTCTATCTGGTCCTCAGGTCTTTGTTTTTCTAATCTACATTCCTTTTTCATATGCCCTATTTTACCACACCAAAGCATTTAACATTCTTTTGGGAATAAGGGTTGTTTCTCTTGAAAGCAGCTGCTAGCAACTCTGCTTTAAAAGTTTCTGATCCTATATCTCCACAAACTTTTATATACTCACCTAAAGTAGCATCCTAAAATTTCAATGGCTTTAAAACATTTTTGCATTCTGAATTAGCACTATCATAAGATAACAATAATAATAATTCTCTCAAAGCAGGTTGTGACACTGTTTTCTGAAGTACTTCTTTTAATCTAGCTGTAAATTCTACATAAGGTTCGTTAGCACTTTGAATGACCTGCACAAAAGTAGGAACAGCTTGGCCAGGAGAAGCAATCTTTTCCCATGGTTGGAGACAACACGTTATTGTCTGGACAACTGCATTATCATATTCTACCTGTTGATCAATACCAAAGAATCACATTAGCCCATGAGTTGGTCCACAGAAATGGGAACTATTGGATTGGCATGGGTATTATGGCAGGTCATTAATTCTACCTCATCTCTCTACCAAGTTTTAAATTGAATGAATTCAGCTGGACTGAGAACTGTAAGTCCAATCGTTTCCCAATACCATGGAATTAAGCTGTCAGACTGAGCTAGTCCTGAAATCAACCCAAAGGTACAGGGAAAATTCACTCCATATGAAACACAAGCCTGCTTTAATTGTTTAATAGTTTTAAAAGATACTGGAGCATGACTATGCCAAACATAACCTTGGGGATATTCCTCATTACCTGGTTCGGTAACCGTAGCTGGGAATACAGCAAAAGCGTTACAAGCATGCATGTCTCCTTCCTGTTTGGCTTGGGCAAAAGCCTTCATGACTGTAGTCATGCATAGTTGTCTTTGAACAGTTAACTGAGGTGGGTCCCTAAAAGGATTACACTTACCATATATTGGGGCTCATGGCTGTCCCGGATATGCTTGAGAGGCCAAAGAGGGAGGTGGAGGAAAATCTAACTTCTTTTTCTTGTCATCAGCATTAGGTCCAAAAGATCCAAACTTCCTTCCTCCTCTGTAAATGATCTTTGTCCCTGAAGTGATAGGGTCTCCTCAAGTAAAGTATTATCCCATGCCAAATCAAAGCTGTCCTTACCTTTTTCACTTCTCACATCCTGCAAGATCTCCTGTTCTGATTCAGCTTCTTTTAGAGATAGAAAATTTCCCATAGTAACCCCAATAAAACAATCATGGAGACCAGGCTTACCTACCCATTGACTCTTCTTTGGTCCGCTTGATACAAGAAAATAAAAACTCCCAACCTGAATGATATCTGCGATGAGTTCATGTTCTCTGAAGTCGAAGAATGAATTTTACAAACAATGGAGGTTAAGAGCAGGATATATTTACTGAGGGAAAGAAAAGAAAGCTTCTGTCACAGAGAGGGACAGAAGTCGGGATCGAATGGGTTACCCCAAGATTATGTCTTTTCTAGGGACTTTTATAGAGCAAAACCATGAGGTGGGGTGGGTCCA
Source organism: Chinchilla lanigera (assembly GCF_000276665.1). Taxonomy (NCBI): domain Eukaryota; kingdom Metazoa; phylum Chordata; class Mammalia; order Rodentia; family Chinchillidae; genus Chinchilla; species Chinchilla lanigera. The sequence continues at coordinate 252,265 of NW_004955601.1, forward strand.
AAGTAGGGGAAAAATGGACAAAACTATGGTCAGCCAATAAGAATTGTTCAGGTAAAATTGATTAAACTGGGATCAAATGGGGAAGCGAGTCACATAGCAAGTGGACATGAACACAGACCAGGGGCTTTTCCTGTAAGGGGTTGGGTCAAGGACTCCTCAAGGTGATCACTATCCATTTAGAATATCAATCCCTGATGTCCATCCCTAGGGAGGTATGTGGGTGCATTTGTTCAGTCCTTTGTCCTGAGGTACATCCCACAGCAAATACATGTGTTTCATGTTGGCTCCTTCGAGGGCCTCGCCTTGTCTGACTGCCTATAACATTTCTATCTAACTCAGCTGCCTATAACGTTCCCCCCTCTGAAGAAGTAATCCGAACTGCTGTGAGGGAGTAAGTGGCGATGACCACTCTGGCTTTCTCAGGGTGAAAGTGGTCATAGTTGTTAATTGGCAGTCAGAGATACTCCTCAAAGACTCTATCTAAAGGCCCTCAACAGGCACCAGGCGTTTTCATCTTGGGTGCACATATAGCTTTAAGTCTGGAGGAGACAAAGCCAAAGAAACAATGAAGTATGCATGGGCCAAATCATAAGATCAACAGGATTATTATGAATATAGTCAACAAAGATTTCCACCAAGAAGAGCCGGTAATGGCCTTCGAGCTATGAGCTCTCAGTAGCTGAGCACTAGTCCCAGCTGTAAGTGAGAAATGTTGAAGGGTGTGATGTGCAGTCACCATTGCATATCTTGCCTTGCTTGTCCCATTTTCCATGAAGGAGCTGTCATCACAGAAAAGAGCCAAATCAGAGTTAGTAAGGGCTGTGTCTAATAAGTCTTCTGTAGCTGCATATGTATGGAGAATTATCTGTTCACAGTCCTGTCTGTCAGCCTCAATTTCCTCCTTTTCTGGCAAAAAAATAGCAGGGTTTAAGGAAGAGCATGTCTTTATTTGAATGGCTGATGCTTCTAGAAGTAGAGCCTGCTATTTAAGAATTCATCTGTCTGATAGCCAGAGGCTCCCTTTGGAGGAAAGAAGTCCTGCCACATTGTGAGGCATGTATACAATGAGATTGTTTCCTAAAGTTAGCTTGGATGCTTCTGGCACTAAGAGAGCTACTGCTGCCATAGCTCTAAGGCAAGAAGGCCATCCCTTTGCTACAATGTCTCATTCATGACTAAGATACCCTACAGGCTGTTGAGTGGGTCCCACATCCCGTGTAAGTACTCCACAAGCCATATCTCGGCTCTCATTGACATATAAATTCAAATGGTGTTCTGTGGGGAGGCTTAGGACTGAAGCATTTAGGACAGTGTGTTTAAGCTTCGGGAATGCTGTTTTGGAAACAGGTTCCCAGGTTAAAATATGGGTATTTCTCTTTTGGGCCTCTTTTATAAGTTGATAGAGCAGTCTTGCAATTTCCCCATATCCTGGTATTGAAAGGCACCAAAAGCTTGTAACTCCAACGAATCCTCTTAGCAATTTTAGGGTCTTGGGTTATGGTAAGGAAAGAATTGGTTTAATTTTGTCCTTTCCTAGCCTTCTGGTTCCCTTGGATATGATGAGGCCTAAATATTTTACCTCTAGACTGCAAAGTTCTGCTTTAGATTTAGAGACTTTATAACCTCTGTCTGCTAGATAATTTAGCAGAGCACAGATGCCTTGGCTACAGAGCTCTTCTGAGGGGGCACATAAAAGAATGTCATCTACATACTGTGACCTGGGAAACCTGAAAGCATGCCAAGCCATGGGAAAACACTTGCCCGAAAAGATGTGGACTATCCCTGAACATTTGGGGAAGCACTGTCCACGTCAGTTGAGAGGCCTGGTCATGAGGATCTTCAAAAGCATAGAAAAACTGGGGATCTCTATGTAAAGTTATACAAAAGAAAGCATCTTTCAAATCTAACACTGAAAACGAACTGGCATCTTCTGAAATTTGAGAAAGGAGTGTATATGGGTTAAGTACCATTGAGTGATTTGGCACTACTGCCTCAATTATCAATCTGAGGTCCTATACTAATCTCCATTCCCCACTGGGTTTTTGAATTTCCAAGATGGGAGTGTTGCATGGCCTGTTACAGGGCTCAAGTAAGCCTTGAGCCCTTAGGTTATCAATTATAGGTAATAACCCTTTTTTAACTTCTGCTTTAAAAGATATTGTCTCTGGTTGGAAAAATAAGACCTCTGAGATGTATCTGTACTAGAGCAGTTCTTAATATTTTGCCTATTTCACCTTTAGTTGCCCATACTTTAGGATTTATTTCTTGCTCCATGAGGGGAAGACAATGTACCTGACCTGGGTGCATATATATTACAGTATTTAAACAAGATAAAATATCTCCCCCCAAGAGAGTGACAGGGATTTCAGGCATTATCAAAAGGGAATGTGAAAAGAGAAAGCCATCCCACTTACAGCCTAAGGGTTGGGAAAATTAGGGAGTTATCACCTCTCCAGTGACTCCTTTCACTGAGTTATGATGGCTGGCAGGAAGTCCAGGATTGAAAAGAGGGACCAGGGCTGGGGACTTAGCTCAGCGGCACAGTGCCTGACTGGCAAGAGCTAGGTCATGAGTTTGGTTCCCAGTAATGGAAACCCACCCCCCAAAAAAAGAAAAAATAAAAGTAGAACCGAGAGACTTGTGCCAGTGTTTAGCAATAGCCTTGTTTCTTTTCCCTCTATAGTCATCATTACCCAGGGCTCCTCCACAGAGATGACAGTCCAGTCAGAGGGAGAAGTCAGAGTGTTCCCTGGGCACCTGCATTCCTGCTGGACCAACTGGTAGGATGGGTCTGAACTCTGGGGCTTTCCCTTCTGAGGGCAGTCCAACATCCAGTGGTCACCTTTACAGTCAGGGCATGGCCTAGGAGGCTTCTTAGGGCAGCCCCTGATAAGGTGGCCTGGCTTCTGACAGTGGTAGTAGATGAATGTAGTTGTCAAGTTCTTCTTGGGGCCCCGACAATCAGAATTAGAATCTGTTTCCCTTAGTGATGCAGCAAAGGCAGCTGCTTTTCCTTGGTCTCTTGGTTTTCTCTCCTTGGCTTCATCCTCATCGTGGTTATAAAATACTGAGGAGGCAATTTCAACTAACACATCACGTGAGCTATCTGGAGCAAAGGCCATTTTTTGTAGTTTTTTTCTAATATCTGGGGCTGACTGAATAATGAACTTATCTTTAAGAATAATTTTCCATCTACTGAATTAGGATCTAGGGAAGTATGTTTTACCAGTGCCTCTTGCAAAAGATCTAAGAAAGCAGAAGGGTGTTCCCTTTTTTCTTGTAGAACCGCTGACAGTTTATTTATTTATTTATTTATTTGGTTTTTCTCCGGTACCGGGAACCAAACTCACGACCTTGTGCTTGCCAGGCAGGCACTTTTGCTGCTGAGCTAAATCCCCAGCCCCTGACAGTTTAAAATAATTGAATGGGTTACCCCTTGTCCTTCTTAAAGTCATCTCTTTTTTTTTTTATTGGTTTTTCTCTGGTACTGGGAACCGAACTCACGACCTTGCGCTTGCCAGGCAGGTGCTTTTGCCACTGAGCTAAATCCCCAGCCCCCGCCTTGTCCTTCTTAAACCTTCAAGAACACATGTCTCAAAATGTCTCCAACTTCAATCTCCCATCTAATCAGTTGTCCAGTAGGCATCTTGGGTAGGAATGGCTTGGGCCCAAGTGGGAGCTGGTAGTTCCCCTGGCTGTCTTTCTTCTGGCCTTTGAATATTAATAATATGTTAATCATCTCCAAATGCAATAGCAGCCTGTAACGCTGCCTGTTTCACATTAAAGGTCTATGTTAGGTTTAACATTACATCTTTCCAATCTAGCTCATAGGTCTGAGTGAGGTCTCTAAATACCTCAATGTACTTGTCATGGTCATCTGGAAATTTCCCAAGAACAACTGAGGGGTCAGATAAGACTTTATCTGTTTTAGATTGCAGAGAGAAAAAGGCACATGAACTCTGGTAGTTCCAAACTGTCCATTTACTTTTTCTAATGGATATTGTCCTTCGGGAGCTTGTTTAAACTCAGCTAAAGATGGGTATAGGGCTGTAGAGGCCTGGATTACATCTGGTTGAGAAGCCTCATCCTCTAGCCTAGAAGGGCAAGTAGGGGAAACCTTAGGTTCAATAATGGTGGGAGAGGCTTTGATTAAAGCTGTCTTGTTCTCAGGCTCCACAGATTGGGGAGGAGCATCTCAGGTTCTAGAATACTGGATGTCTTAAGAGTCTGAGTTGTCTTATTCCCTGTAGCTCACATTTACACTTTGAAACTGAATAAGGACTATTTCTTAATGCAAAGAATATTTGAACATAGGGTACTTCTGACCATTTTCCTGCCTTTTCACAGTATCTTTCTAGTTGTAAAATAGCATTTTAATTAATACTTCCTTCTGCATTCCGTTTTGGCTCTAGGGTATAGGTAGGCCATGCACACCTATACCTTTTCTGCACAGGTGCAGAAAAGTATTAAATGGCTTTTTCAACATGTAAGGATCAAACATCTTCCAATGCGTAAAAATGCAACTGAGAGGTGTAAGCGACCTTGACTGTGAGTTTCCCAAGTCAAGAAGAGAAAGTTTGGGCATCCCCTCCTTATTCCTACTTAATCCTTGTACCCTTAAGGCATCCCTCAAGTAGATTCCACTCCAGGGCAGGTGGATGCAGTCTAGAGAGAGCAAGGACAAAATCCAATCAGCCTATGCACCCTCAAACTGACACACGATTCTATCCTCCCAGGAAACTCATGAACCATGCACTTACTCCTACTGAACATCTACAAGACTAAGATACAAATGCTCTGGTGACTGGAATGTGTAAAGAAGGAAGCACATCTTTGTAATAAACTATTGCTTTTCATTCTTTGGAAGAGGGCATATATACAAAGGTGAGTTGGAAATAGTTAAAGTATTCTTGAGCCACAAAGGAGATCACTTCTCCATAGAACTCACAATTGGCTGGATGAATCCTTGCCTCATGAACTAGAGCAAAGAAGTCTGTAGATATTTGTGTTCACTATCTAATCACCTAGGCAACTTTTCTTAGCAACAGGACAAGACTATTTTATTTAAACTTAGAAGCTCACAGGTTAAACTTATATTTACCACCTAGCAATCACATTTAAATATTGCTAAAGCCAAGTTAAGGCTGACAAAAATCTCTTTTCACCCTTAATTAGCATACATAAGGCACAAATGTGAATGGTTCCCTTGCTAGCCGCCCGGAAAGTAAATTGTTGCAAGCTGCCTCAGCCTAGTTTCTGAAGTCTGGGGATGTTAAGTAGCTCAGCTGGAAAGCTTATGGAGAATTCCTAGTCTACTGGCACAGAGAGATAAATACAATATGTAAGTGGAGATTTCTCAGTGGTCAGGAGCCAGTTTCCACCGAGGAAGCTTTGGGTATCTGGAGAGAGTAGCCCTGGCCATGACCCCTCAGTTGTTCTCAGTTTCTATTTGCCCACAAAGCCAGAGATCAGTCTCCAGAAAGGAAGCCAGCTGTCTCTCTGGTCAACATTCCATCAGCCATTGGCTTCAATGGGGATTCACCAAAGAGATGCTGGGGAAACATGTCCTATGCTTTAAAGAGTGGCAGCTGCTCTAAGAGCATTTCACTAGCTGGCAGAGTGAGCACTGTTTGTCAAAATTCTACAAGCGATAGTTAAAAGCCTGAACAAGATTACCTAGCACTAGACCTAGGGGAAGAGGAAAGGTTGGAGATCCTCCCTTAGACCAAATATGTTTTGGTCCCAGAAGTGTGCTGCTTTCGGAGATAGCTCCTTCTGGTGTCACCCAGAAGTCGGTTCTCTCCACTGTGTCTCAAGTTCAGCCTTGCGAGGGAGACCTGCCCAGAACACTAAGCCGGGATATCGCTTTTATGTGTGTCTTCCTGAACAGGCAAAATTTCGATGTCTCCTCTGACCCAGAGATATGGTATGTGTTCTTTCTCTAAGGTGATTTCACTGACTTCGGCATTAACAAACACTCACAGAAGATGAGCTTAACTTAGTTGGAACAGTCTAGAGTTCTTTACTCTGTCTGAGCTAGACTTAAAAAGACCCATCTCACAGTTTATATCACAGTTCACTAACAGCATTCCAACATTACTCTCCCTAGCTAAATAACATCAAACAAGGAAAACCAGTACATTTAGGAACTAGTTCAAACACATCAAATGCAACATATTCCAACATGTTCTGGAAGAAAACAGGAATAAAATGTTCCATTAAAGAAATATCATAACCTTGATACAGGAAAATAAAAACTCCCAACCTGAATGATATCTGCGATGAGTTTGTGTTCTCTAAAATCGAACAATACATTTTAGGAACAACAGAGGTTTAGAGCACAATGTATTTATTGAGGGAAAGAAAAGAAAGCCTCCGTCCAAGAGAGGGACAGAAGGGAGACCCGAGTGGATTACCCTGGACTCTGTTTTTTCTTTTGTAGAGCCAAGCCACGAGGTGAGGGGGGTACAAGGAAGGGGAAAATGGACAAAACTATGGTCAGCCAATAAGAATTGTTCAGGTAAAATTGATTAAATTGGGATCAAATGGGGAAGGGAGTCACATAGCAAGTGGGCATGAATACAGAGCAGGGGGTTTTCATCTAAGGGGTTGGGTCAGGAACTCTTCAATGTGATTGCTACCTATTTAGAATATCAATCTCTCACGTCCATGCCTAGGGTGGTATGTGGGTGCATTTGTTTAGTCCTTTGTCTTGAGGTCTGGCCCACAGCAAATACTGTCTTTCATGTTGGCTCCTTCCAGGGCCTGGCCTTGTCTGCCTGCCTATAATATTTCTGTCTAACTCACCTGCCTATAACAGTCTTGAAGACTTACTTTTATACTCAAGTGCCTGTTCCTTATTCTTGAAAACTGCTTTCAATTTCAAGCTCTCATTTCTGACTTGATTTGTTTACCCTAGCCTCCAAGACTTATTTTTGTACTCTAATTTTCTTTACCCTTTTCTCAAAGACTTCCTTTCGTACTCCAACTCTACTTTCATCCTCAGGTCCCAGTTCCTGGCACCAATATGTCGTTCTATTCATGGTGTCAGGTCCTGAGAACGAAGTACCCAAGGATAAATATGAAAGTAAGAAAAAAAGATAGCCATGAGAGGCAAAATTCTGGGGCCAAGAGGCTTACAGCATCACAGATGGCAGCCCCAATTACCAATTTCAGTAACTCTTTGCTGAGAAAGAACAAAAGAATCAGCAGTGCAAATGGGAGGATCTCAACCAATCTAGGAAGGACAAATATGACTTGACTAATTAGCCATCATGTTATCATTCCTTAGGGGATATCTCAGCAAAGCATCTAGTTTTGACCCTGGGGCTTTCAAAACTTTTGTTAGACTTCTTCCAGAACCCAACAATCATGGTTTGATCAGGCCTGAGGCGATAAACAAAAGAGAAACTAAAGAATGTCCTTCTCCACAAGTCTTTCTCTCTGAGATGTAAGGGTTCAGTCCCTGGACTGATGAGCACTCTGAATCCACTTTTGGGAAAGAAATTCTCTAGATTGCTGCCATTCTGGGACCTGGAGCATCAGCCATGGCCATTCTGGAACATGCTGCTCTGCTGCTTTCTTCTCAAGGTAAAGATTTTCAACTTTGCACTTTTGACGTTACAAAAGGTGAAGATTTGCTGCTTCTTTTGATATCCCTGAGGCCATCTTTTCCATATGCTTGTTCCTCCTCAGCAATCAAGATCTCTGTTCTATCTTTATAGTCTACAGCTTTCTGGGAGCTTCCTTTCTGGCCAAAGTCACAGCATTTTAAGTCATCTTTCTGTGCTGTTTGCTCTTGATTCTCAACATAAATCTGGCTAAAAGCCCCCAACAACAGCCATGCAACTGCTGCAACATTCAACTGCCTTGAAATTTCTACTGCCAGTTTAATTAAGCTATTGCCCTTAATCTCAGACTGAGGAAAAATCTCTGGACATGAGCAAAATGCAGACAAACTTTCTGCCAAGCCTTAACATACATCATCTGGAGTCCAACAACCAATGCAGTCCTTCTTCACAGCAGAAACCTCCCAAACCCAGTCTTTATGAGCAGGATTTCTATCAGCCTTCTGGTTTCTGAGCTCTGACTAGAATCTCCCATACAGCACAGCTGAAGGCACTCCAGCACTTCTCTTTCAGGCAAAATCTCTGAACCTTTCCAATCTCTTCCTATAAACCATTTGCAAAGGCTCTTGAACCACATGGTCAAGCACCTACACAGCAAAGACTCCACTTCTCTGGTACCAGATTCTGTCTTGGTTCCTTTTCTCTCATTGCTGAGTCAATATACCTGATGCCCAAAATGAAGGAAGGAAAGGTTTATTTAGCTCACAGTTTGTGGAATTTTCAGTCCATAATCAGCTGGCTTCAAGCCAGGGTGACACACGGCAGAGGTCAACAGTTTATGACTACAGAAAACAGCAAAAGCAGCAAAAGCAAAAAGGGAAGACCAACAGAGAACAAAACTCTTTCTCTGGCTTATACTATATGCAGGCTTTCTGCCTCAGGGCAGGTGTAGCACTCACACCCATAATTCCAAGTTTGGACCATGGATCCATCATAAACTCTAGAGGCCCACCCCATGACTGCATGAGGCTTTGGGGAGACAACTAGACACAAACCATAACAAATACCAAAAAAAAAATCCTGAGAAATGAGATTATTTCTTTTCATCCAATGGAGACTAATAATAATTAACATTTTATTAATCATTTGAAGAAATCTCTAGATGGAGAGATCCTGTCTAGTTGCTTTTCTATGCTTCCTGAGAGAAATGACACAATGCCGAAAAATAAGGAAGGAAACGTTTATTCAGCTCACAGTTTGTGCAGGTTTCAGTCATAATCAGCTTGCTCCTAGGTAGAGTGGCACATGGAAGAGGGCCACAGCTCATGGTAGTAGAAAACAGCAAAAACAACAAGAGCCAAAAGGGAAGAGCAGCAGCACACAAGCCTGTTTCCTTCCCTTGTATTGTATGCAGGCTACCCACTCTGCTACACCCAAGGCAGGGTGGGTGCAGCACTCACACCCATAATCCCATTGGACCATGGGTCAATCCAAAACTAGGAGCCCACCCCATGACAGCATGAGGCTTTTGGGGGACATCTAGACACAAATCATAAGAGATTTTAAAACCAGATCCCCACCTATTTTGTAAATAATGAGAATAACTGGTTGAGAACAAGGGATTAAAAACCAAAGAAATATGAAACTAGTAGAATAGATAATTAAATTATAAAAGTAGGCATAGGAATAAGACCTATAAAAACAACATTATTAAAGTCCTACTTTGCTTTGTATGTATCAAGAAGAGAGAATAAAAGTCTTCTACTTTAAATGAGCATGGGTGACACATCCGTGTTGTGAAGCTTTATAGGTGAATCAACTGGGAATATAAATGTGGCCTCCAAAACAGTTGTTCGGGGTTTCCCAACAGTCCCGCATATTATTCAACATTATTTTAAGTTGAAATATTTGGAAAGATTGTGTTCCACCCATGAGAAAAATGACAAATATAAACAGTGTGAAAGACAGCCTAAACAAGACAGCTAGAAATATTTATCATATACTTTTAAGGAAGTTGATAAATGGAAGCAAAATTGTTATTTGTTCACCTCTATCACAAAGAGAAATTAATCTCTAATGGTCAAAGGCTGCAGTGTGGCTATCAGTGAACAATGGTTTACAAATGAATCTGAAAGATCTCAAAAACAGTGTGAGACTAGGGTCAGAGAACTCCTATTGTGTGCTCCAGAAGTCACAGCATTTTCGTTGAAACACACATTTTGCTAGACTGTTCAGGTCCAATAGAATGTTCGAGTTGCATCAAAAATGTTTTCAACTATTAGGGCAACCAGGTATATATCATGAACATCCCCACGCTGACGCTTGAGCAGAGCCCAGTGGACATCCACGGCATCACAAAGTCTACTCTGTCACAAAGGCAGCTGCTGACCAATGAGAGAGGAGATGGGGATACAATGGGCACGGCTGAGGGCTGAGGGCTTCAGAGACCTAGTACAGCTTGTGAAGTGCCAGGGCAGACCTGAGCGAAAACTAGCAGCCATCATGTGTGAAGAAACGAACCAAGACGGTCCCTATGAAGACAGCACTGAGCAGGAAGACCCTGCTTCAGGTCCTGAGGAGCAGTTCCCTGTGGCTCACATATATTGCATTCTGCCTGAAGAATACAACCCGGCCTTGTCATCCACCACATACGACTTTCTCCAAGCCATGGTCGACTCACTTACTGATTACGTCTTGACACTGGTACACTCCGAGGGCAACAACAATGTTGGGATGCCCACCGACGCCGAAGACGGAGGGACAGAAGCCGACAACAACCGTGAATGTGCCCCTGTCATCCTGGATGTGTCCTTCCTATTCTCGGATGAGGCACCTGAGCCGAGAAACAATGCCTGAGAAGTGCTGAGCAGCGCCTAGTGGGAAGCCTCTGAGGCTCTGTCAGGGCCATGATGTCTCATGGAAGGGGAGGCCCCACTGTTGTCAGCAACAAACGCTAATAAAGGCTTTCAGTCATGGCAGTATTTTTGGCTTTGTTTCTGTCCTTTTGTGTAGGAGGCATCTGAGGGACATGGGGGAGGCCTGCCCTCCAGAGGGTTGCTGTGTGGGCTGAGGGCAGGGGTGGGAGGGAGGCTGCGGTCAGCCTGAGGCCTTTGGATTGCTGATTCCAGGGGGGAGTTTCAGTGGGGGTGGTGAGTGCCCTGGTCTCAAGGGAGGAGGTGGTTGTGGTAGAAAGCAGAGCAAACATGCTTAGTGGCTAGGAGTGAAGAAGGCCCTGGGAGGCCAGGCATATGTGTAGGGGTCCCCTAGGCATGTTGCATTCTCAGCAACCAGAGAGGAGCTGAAGACCATCACTGAGGTGGGGAAGGCTTTTTGCATGTTCGGGAAGGTCTGAAGTGAACAGCAGATGGGAATGGATGTGTGGTGGGGCCCAAGGGTGGGGAAATGTTGGCAAGAGCTGAGTCGGACAGAGCATTTCCATGAAGACTGAGGTGGGATGGGGAAATGACGAGGAAAAGTACAAATAAGGAGTTGTGCTCTGGTTTAATTTTTTCATTATTTTCTTTGCACTGCCTCATTCAAAAAGATTAATTGATGTCGAGAGCATTTGCTAGCATTGTGAATGCACTTTTCTATCCACTGTTATGGACAGTGCTAAATTTAAATAATGTGTGAAATGGGGATATAGCTCCATGGCACAATGCCTGCCTGACAAGGGCAAAGTCCTGAGTTCAACTTCCAGTATCAAAAAAAAAGAAAGAATTTTTCTGTAGGAAGAATCATCTTACCAACCACACGTAATGTAGTACTAAACAAAACACTAGTTAGTGGGTATTAATTTTTAATGAAAATATGTACTTATAATTTTATTTATTTATTTATTTATTGTTGTTTTGAGACAGGGTCTCACTATGCAGTTGAGGCTGGCCTTCAGCTCACTTTCTAGCCCAGGCTGGCCTTGCACTCCCCATGATCCTCACCCTCCTGAGTGCTGGGATTACAACCATGCACCACCAGCCTGACTACTTTATTTTCTTTAAAACACAATCATCAGTCTTACATTGGATACCACCATTTATTGACCAGATACAGTATTTAGAATAGTGATGAAATATCAGTGCCAGGATACGTCCTTTGATAGGTTGCTGTGGTTTGTTGGTAGATGTCCCCTCAAAGCCTCATGTGGTCATAGGTGGACTTTTATGGAGGTGGCTGAATCTAGAGTGTGTGATGCTGGGATTAAGGGTGTGTGTTTACTAAGTCAGTGTACTGATTGGTTTGGCATTGTCCCAATCCCAGCAGCCTGGATACAATATAAGGATCAGAGAGAGGCTTGTGTTCTCCCTTCCTTGCTTTTGCTGTCCTAAACTGCCATGAACTGTTTCCCCTGTGTTATTCCGCTCTGCCAAGCCAACCTGCCTTGGAGCCAGGTGATTACGGACTGCAGCCTCTGCAAACTTTGAGTTAAATAAACCTTGCTTTTTTAACTTTCCGTGTTGTGTATTTTGTCTCAGCAATGAGACGAAAGTTACTGAGACAGAGTTTTAACTAGAAGATAGATAATTCTGTCCCAAATGATAAACTCAATCTTTATAACATTTTTACAAAAATGCTCCTGTGCCATTTTAAATAAATAGGATTCATATCAAGTGCTGCAGCAATCTTCCCCTTGCTCCTGAGGATCTCCATAGGATGCATCCACTATTCGTTGTGTCTTCCAGGGCCATCCTCTGTTGTTTGTTGTCCATTCACACAGTTACACAGAGGCTGTCTGTCTTGGTTACTTTTCTCTTGCTGCTGAGACAAAATACCCAACACCCAAAATTAAGGAAGGAAAGGTTTATTTACCTCACAGTTTGTTTAGGTTTCAGTCTATAATCAGCTGGCTGCAAGGCAGGGTGGCATGGCACAGGACAGCAGTCCAAGTTAGCAGAAGACAGCAACAGCAGCAAGTGCATGCAGGGGGGACTTGGGGTCTGTTTTCATCTCTTATATTGTATGTATGGCGGGTATAGCACTCACACCATCTCCATGCTCTGCTCTTGCACAGGATGAGGCTATCTACAAAGTAAGGGAGCTGGCTGACTGCTGAGTCACTTAGTTAAACTTGTAAACTTCTCACATTGACACAGTGTATGAACCATTGCAATCTACTTCTTTTCAATTTGGAAATCAGACACATTTCTTTCAACTGGTTTTCAAATACAAGCAACTTGAACATTATAACACAGGTTTAACAATCCTTAAGAGCCAGTACAATCAACATTATATTACATTAGGACCATAATATTCTGACCTTGGCCCCCCAAAGGCTCATGCACATCCCTTTAGGCAAAAGGCATTTAGTCCATTTATAAAAGTTGCCAAAATACTAACATTTTCAGCATTGCTGAAACGTCCAAGTCCCAAGTCTCCTTGGAGATCTAAGGCAAACTGTTAGCTGCAAGCCCCTGTACAAATGAAAGCATAAACACTTCTCCACCATTTAATGGCACAAGATAAACATTTTCATTCCAAAAGTTGCAAACAGGGAATACGAAGGATTGGGACCAAAGCAAGTCCAAAATCCATGACAATAATGATTAACTTCTGCAGTTTCATGTCCAACACCTGAAGCAATCTGTGCCACATTTTGAGCTCCACAGGGCTTGCATGACTCCATGCCTATGGCACTTCTCCTGGGAACAGCTCCATGGCTTTTCCCTTAGGCCCACTTGCTCCCTCCTTGCAGCTTTCCTTAGATCATCCACATTCCTGGCTTTTTCAAATTTCTGGGGTCTCCACTGCAGTTTAGGCTTCTCACTCATAGTTTTACATACTGCCCTCTCAATGGCACACTATCTAGCCTCCCAAGACTTCTGAAATTGGGGTAGAAGGCTCTTCACCTCAGAACTCTTGCATTCTCCATGTGCCTAAAACCAGTGTCTTGTGTATAATGCCATGGTCTGCTGCCACCTGGAGCAATAGTCAGGCTTCCCTCTCTCTCAGCTGTAGGGGTTGAGAGCCTGGATTGCTGAGCACTCTGAATCTGATTCTGAGGAAAACTTTTCTATGCTGTCACCATTCTGAAACCTGGTGCAGCAGCTGCCACTATTCTGGACCTTGCTGGTCTGCTGCTTTCTTCTCAAAGCAAAGTCTTTCACCTTTGCAGTCTTAAGGCTGCAAAGGGTGAAGACTTGCTGCTTCTTTTGATATGCTCAGGACATCTGTTCCATTCTCTTTTTCCTCTGCAGCAATCAAGATCTCCTCCATTCTGTCTTTACAGTCTACAGCTTTACTGGAGGATCCTTTCTGGTCAAAGTCACATTTTAAGTCTTCCTGGTGGGCTCTTTGCTCTTGATTCTCAACATAAATCTGGCGAAAAGCTCCCAACAACAGCCATGCCACAGCCTCAACATTCAACTGCCTTGAACATTTCTTCTGCCAGTTTAATTAGTCTACTGCTTCTAATCTGAGACTCACGCAAAGTCTCTGGACATTAGTAAAATGCAGACAAACTTTCTGCCAAGCTATAACACACACCATCTGGAGTCCAGCACCCAATTCAGTCCTTCTTTCCAGCAGAAATCTCCCAAAACCAGTCTTTACCAGCAGGGTTTAGGTCAGCCTTCTGGTCTTCCAAGCTCTGACCAGAATCTCCCATACAAAACAGACTAAGGCATTCGAGCTCTACTCTATCAAGAAAAATCTCCAAACCTTTCCAAACTCTTCCCAAAAGTCATTTCTAAGGGCTCTTGAACCACATAGTCAGGTATAGTCACAACACCAACCCCACATCTCTGGTACCAAATTCTGTCTTGGTTACTTTTTTCTCATTGCTGAGCCAAAATAGCCAACACCCAAAATGAAGGAAGGAAAGGTTTATTTAGCTCACAGTTTCAGCAGGTTTCAGTCCATAATCAGCTGGCTGCAAGGCAGGGTGGCATGGCACAGGACAGCCGTCCAAGGTAGCAGAAGACAGCAAAAGCAGCAGGTGCACTGGTGTGGGGAGGCAGCCTCTTCTCCTCCCACAGGCTACCACTCCAAGGGCAGGTTTAGTACTCACACAATCTCCATGCCCTCTGCTTGCACAGGAGGAGGTTGTCCACAAAGTAAGGGCCTTGGCTCCCTGCTGAGTCACTTGGTTAACCTTTTCAACTTCTCAAGTTGACACAATGTGTCACACATGAAACTGCCCAGTCATTTTCTATAACAGAACCAGAAAACCTGGGTTTTAGATTCCAATGTACAACTCTATGGCCATGTGATTTGGACATTTCTGGTCCCTCTACTCAATAAGCAGGTTTTCCTTGGATTAAAATGAGGCCTATGAGTCCCTCCATATGGGAGTTTTCCCAAATTTAAGTCCTTGTGTACTGGTAACCCTGCTATTTCACCCAACTTATGGTACAGAGCAGCCTTTAGTAAGAAGATGTGTCTGTCCCCTTCACTAAGTCATGTGCTCAGACATGCTTACCCACAGTGCATTGGGCCCAGTACTCAGGATATAAGATGGGTTCTGAGACCACTGGCTGTTAACTTTAGCACATGTGACCTGTTGAGGAAAGACAATGGAGTGTTATGCACAAGAGACAAGCAGAAGTAAATGGCCACAACAGGCAGGTCTCAGTATATTCCAATTAAATCAGAACTCCATTCACTTATGTATGCACAGAAAAATAAAGCCTATAACTTCAAACCTACAATTCTATCATGTGTCAGGTGGAAACAGAAAAGGGTAAAGTCTCCTGTTCTTTATATCAGAAAGCTGTTTTCTTCCCATTATGTATTAAATACTTCATAGTTGACTGACATACATGAATAGAAAAATAAAACTCTGGTAGACCAGATTCTTTCTTGTCCTTCATCCAACAGAGACCAGATTATTAGTAATCTTCTGATGGTTCTTAGAAACCTTCAGATGATCAGGTCCTAAAACCAGATTCCCAACCACGTTGTCAATAATTAGAATAACTGGTTGGCAGCAAGGCAATAAATAAAAAACCAATAAATTTCATAGAGTGAAAAATTGAATGATGAAATTAAACATTGAGGGCCAAGTCCAGCACAGCCCTGCCAAGGTGGGAGGCCTAGCAATGCTCCAAGGCCCAAGAAGGTATGTACAAGATAGGCAGGTGAGACCAGTGGTGTGGAAAATTCCTAAACAGCAGTGAGAACACAAGCCAGCCTTTGGCAAGTTAGGTCAACCAAGCATTTCTGCTTTGGCACCCAAACAGGGTTAGTAGAAGTGGGAGGGTGTGGCTGCAGTTCATTTTTAATTAAAGAGATCCAGAAGAGCTCCAGGAACAGAAGACCAGTCCCAAATCCTACATCCAGAGGACAAGATCAGCCCCACACACAGCACAAATCCCACTGCAAGCTTCTTTGGAGTACAGATCTCTGGGATGCAAATTTGACACTACCACAGAACTGTAGACAGCAGGAATTTTACTGCTTTCATTTTTCTGTGTTTCTCTGATTGGTTTTCTTTTCTCTGTTTGGTTGGGGTGTTTGTTCTTTTGTTTTGTCTTGTTTTTTGTGAACTTGTCTTTCATTTTTTTCTGTTCTCTTTCTTTCATGACTTAGATATCTTACCTTTATTTTTGTTTTCTTCTTCTTATCTTTATTTTCTTATCAACTCTCTCACTTGAGTATATGTTACTTTCATGTGACTAAATGTTGTCTCTTTCCAGTTCACTTTAAAATTCCTTTCCTTTCTCTTTCATTCTTTCCCTCTTGTGCCTTACACTTTCTGAAATCTTAGGTGATCGTCCTTTGCCCTCCAGCCTTACTCCTATTATGTTTGCCATTATTCATCTCTCTATCTTGTCCCTTGTCCCTCAAACCCCACCCCACAACAGCATAAAATCACTCCACTTAAGGAAAACTCAATGCAGAGAAGTTCCTCTCATATGCTTCCTTTTTGTTTTAGAATTGTGGAATTTGGTCCTATGTTTAAATGTATCAGGCTAATAGCTACCACAGTTTTTCCATAGCCAGACTGTGCTAGAGACTGTCGTTATTGTTAACTGTGCTACTTTGCTGGGATGTCATAACTGTTATAATTAATTTTTCTCCCTTGTATAACAACACAATGATTGTATAGGGTTGCACCCATCACTGTAGTCCAGTACCAAAGGCCTAGGTACTGAGCCAAATAGATAGCAACTTCTTATCATTAATAACTTGGGAAGACAGGTTCTTGCTATAGACACAAAGAACAAGAAACACATGTGGAAGACATCCCAGAGGAAGTCTAAGGAAGCTTCAAATCTAGAGATAATGCTATCTACCTTAAAAAATCCACAAGCATGAACAGAAATCAAAATAAAATAAAGATAGAAAATGACACGATGTAGAACCAAATGCAGTTGCAGACTGACAATCCACCCAGGGAATGTGCAGAGCACAGTGACATCTGAAGACAACCACTGGAACTTTCTGAAATGAGTAGCAAAAAGTGTGAAAAAATGGGGAAGACACTATCAAAAAATCAATCTCTAAGATACACAAAGGAATGATGATCAAAGTGAAAGACATTAAATCAGATAGAGATAAAAAACAGACAAGCTCAGAAAAATGATGCAAACTAAAACTGCCCAAAATAAGAAAGAAATAGAATCTATGAAACAGATGCACACAGAATTCCAGGAGATTAAAAGCTACATTGAAACTATATGCAACAGACTGAATGAAGAATAGAATAGAATATCAGATCCAGGAGACAGGATTATGGTTACCAACAATGGAGAGAATGATACATTAAATATAAGAAGAGACCATGAAAATTCAATGCAAAAGCTATGCAATGAAGCAAAGAAGAACAACATAGGACTGATTGGAGTCAGTGAGAAAGTTGGAGACAGCACATGAGCCATAAAAAAAATCTCTTCACAGAAATAATGGCAGAAATCTTCCCATATATGGATAAAGAATTTGACCTAAAAATAACTGAAGTGTGTAGAACTCCAAATATACAAGTCCAAAATAAATCTACACCAAGTCATATAATAATTAAGATTTCAGAAATTCAGCAGGAGAACAGAATATTAAAAGAAGCTACAGAAAATAAAGCAATCACCTGTAAAGGAAAGTCCATCAGGGGCTGGGGACTTAGCTCAGCGGCAAAAGCGCCTGCCTGGCAAGCGCAAGGTCATGAGTTCGGTTCCCGGTACCTGAGAAAAACCACAAAAAAAAAAAAGGAAAGTCCATCAGAATTGCAGGAGGCTTCTCAACCAAACCCTGAAATCAAGGAGAGCTTGAAGTGAGATAATTCAAGCCTAAAATGAAAACAACCTTCAACCCAAATTGGTGTATCCCACAAAACTCTTTCAAAATCAGTGGAGATATAGCATACTTCCACGACACAGATCAACTAAAGAAATTCATGACCACCAAACCAGCTCTTCAGAATGCTCTGAAGGATATATTAGAAAGAGAAAATGAAGACCACAAACATAAGAACAGCAATAAAATCAAAAGAAGCCACCACACAGAGTAAGTCATTAAACAAAAGGGAACGATGGGGAATCAACAATGGAAAAATTATATGGAATAGATAAGTCAGTATATATCAATTATAACTAATAATGTAAGTGGTCTGAACTCATGAATCCAAAGAAATGGCTGTCAGAATGGATCAAAAAGCAAGATTCAAAAATATGCTGCATTCAAGAAACACATTTAATTGATAAAAACTTTAGAGACTGAAATTCAAAGGAAGGAAAACAATACTTCATGAGAGAGGAGCCCAAAAAAGCAAGGGTAGCTATTGTATTTGTAGACAGTGCAAATTTTAAGCCTTAAAAAACTGATTAAAAAAGACAAAGAAGGTCATTACATATTAGTTAACAGAAAACTCCAAGAAGAAGAGATGAGAATCATAAACATTTGTGCACCAAACACGGGTGCACTCAACTACATAAAACAAATTTTAACTGACATGAGAAGCAAATAAGTACTATCATAATTATTGTGGGTGAATTTAATACCCTACTCTCACAAATGAGTAGATGACTACAGGAAAAATGAACAAAGAAATATTAGAGGTAAACCAAGCCTATGAACAAATGAACTTGATAGATGTCTTCAGAGTGCTCCACCACAAAACAAGAGAATGCACTTTCTTCTCAGGTGAACATGGGATGTTCTCCAAAACAGATCATACATTAACTGAAAAAACATGGCTAAGTAAATGCAGAGGGATTGAAATCATCCCATGCATACAATCTGAATATAGTGCAATGAAACGAAAAATCAGTGACAAAGGAAACCTCAAGAACTACATTAACACATGGAAATTAAACAACATCCTTCTGAGCAACCAATCAATCACTGAAGAAATTAAACAAAAATTAAACACTGTACTGAGCTAAACAACAATAATGATACAACATACCAAAATTTATGGGATGAAATGAAAGCAGTCCCACGAGGAAAATTTATAGTGATGAACTCATACATCAGGTAAGCAGAATGAGCTCAAGTAAACAGCCTAATGTGGAACTTCAAACTTCTATAAAAAGAACAAACCAAACCCAAAACTCATAGGAGAGAAGAAAGTATAATGATAAGAGCAGAAATACATGCAATGGCGTCTAAGATAACATGCAAAGCATCAGTGATTCCAGAAGTTAGTTCTTTGAGAAACTAAATAAAATTGATAAACAATTCGTGAACCTCTTCAAAAAGAGGGAAGGAAAAACACAAATTCAAGGAATTAGGAATGAAAAGGGGGAAATCACTACTGATCCCACAGAAATCCAGGAGATCATCAAAACCTACTGTGAGAACCTATATTCCAATAAGATGGAAAACACAGAAGAAATGGACAGGTACCTTGACAAAATCAAACTACCAAAACTAAGCCAAGAAGATATAAAAATTCTAAATAACCCATTAACAGCCAATGAAGTTGAAAATGTAATTAAGTTTATCTACAAAGAAAACCCACACCCTGGCAGAATCACTGTGGAATTCTACAAACATTTAGAGAAGAAATCCTGCCACAAATGATAAAACACTTTTAGGAAGTTGAAAGGGAACCAGTACTTACAAAGTCATTCCTAGAAGTAAGTATTACTTTGATTTCAAAACAAGAAAAAAACCCAATCAAAAAAATTTTTTTGCATTTTTGAGACAGGGTCTCACTATGCAGTTCAGGTTGGCCGTGAGCTCACTTTGTAACTCAGGCTGGTCTTGAACTTACAAAGATCCTCCTGCCTCAGCCTCCTGAGTGCTGGGATTGAAGGTGTACAACACCATGCTCGCCAGCAAGCACTTGCTCAATGTCTACCTAGTGTATGCTAGGAATTCTGGAATTCAGACAGAAAAGGGAATAAAAGCAACACAACTACTAAGTGTTCCCACTATGCTCCAAGTTAGTCCAGAAGGGTATAAATGACACCCAATAATTCATCTCTTACAGCAGACAGCAATGCAGAACACTCATAAGCCTTCACTCTCTTGTGCATCTAAACAAACTGACAAGAATCCATGGCAGGTGTTTTCCTACTCCAGATATAGAATTTACAAAATATTGTGATCTCAACTAGAGCAAGAACCTGGTTCATAAAATTCAATGAACAGAGACCCCTACAAAATTTATTTTTTAAAACTTTTAAAATACAGAGGTGAAAATAAGTGGGAATATTTCCCACTTGAAGACCTCACAGAACTATTTTTAGTATCACAACAGCTGTTTGAAAACCTCGAGGCAAATGGGAAATAGGACAAAATCCACAAGGAATCATGCCATAGTGATAAACAAACAAAGTAACTGAACTGAATAGGACAAAGACAGCCATCCCAAATAGCTTCTATTTCTGAGTAGGTTGGTGAGCCAGAGAATAATGTACTGAGCAAATGGAGGATTCTGGGATATTCTTGAGGCAAATTATCTGCTAGCAGAATCTGTGACTAGGTGTTTGAAGTTTAACCATGCAGAAAGAAGCTCCTCAAACTAGAGTATCTTGGAAAAATACAGGTCATAAATTAATGAAATATTTGTATTGTAGTTTTCTTCATACTCTACCTGACAAGATTTTATTGATCAATCAGATTTTTTTTGTGGTGCTGGGGATCAAACCCAGGGCCTTGTGCCTGCAAGGCAAGAGCTCTACCACTGAGTCACATCCTCAGCCCCTAGCAATCAGATTTTACCTATTTCGCAGTTACAGTCTATGTGGGCTTGGGGCCCAGTATACATCAAATCACAGCAAAGCACCAAAAAGGCTTAAACATATTAGTTGAGGAATTCCTAAAACACCTGCTGTTATTACCCTAAATATTTTGGCACCTATTTCACACATGTGAGGAAAGCTGGGAAAAATTCAATGTGCTGGTAAAGAATATTAAAGAGCTTACTTATTTTTCACACCTCTTTTAAAAACTGAACTAATTCAACCACATGTAGGAGAGTCCATGCTGAGTGGGCACAGCCCTTTCCAGACACTCTTGTAGCAGGGGAAGAGCAGTGAATGGATGTCTCTGGCTGCTTTGTGCAGTTATAGGAGAATACGTCAGGGTGGTTGATGCACTTAGAACAGAAATTTACTTCTTAGTGTTCTCAAGGCAGAGCAGACCAAGATCAAGGGGCTGGCATCTGGTGAAAGATCTCTTCCTATGTCATCCAAGGAGGAAAAGTAAGAAAACACAAGAGTAGAAGGGATCTCAACTGCTATTATAATAATCCCACTCCTACAATAAAAGCACCAATCCATTTGTGAGGTGAGAGCCCTCATGAACTAAGCACCTCCCATTAGCTCTCATCTCCAGACACTTACATTGGGTTTTAAGTTTCCAACACATGAGCTTTGGAGCACACATTCAATCCAAGTTGCAGTGTAGTTGAACCTGAGAGAAGAAGCTGTCTAACTGGAGAAATAGTACCAAGGGGAATGAAAGCATAGGAAGCAAAAAGAGAGCAATAAGATGGGAGATAGGCTGCCTCAGCCCTCTATTTAAGTATCCAGCACTTACAAAGCAAGGTGAACCTCATCTTGTTCCTACATTGCTCCCCTAGCCTAGGAAAGGTATCTGAAGAATATCAGCTTCTGTCTTGCAAGCACAGTATCTGTAGAGTAAATAGAGAATCCATCTGCATAAGCTAGCAAGGCTTCTGTTTCCAAGTAACAATCTTAAAAATGGGTTTCTTTTTTTTTAAACAACAAGATATCAAGAGTTAATCAGTTGCTTACTTTAATAGTTCAGCTGGAAAATAAGATCATTAAAGACTCAACAGACTTTCATCCAGATGACTCCTCATGCTCAATGTATGACTTATGATTCTTACACAGATAGTTCAGACAGCTCCAGCATATACAATAGCAACCTCAGTTAGGGCAGGAGCAAGTTTATGTATGGGGAGAGGGGCATCAACTATATCTGTCCCTTAAGAAAAATAAAAGCTGACCCAGAAGTACTCTGATCGAGCTTCTCCTTAAGCTTCTTTCAACACATCATTTCATATTATCACACTACCCACAAGGAAGGCTAAGAAAGAGACTTCTCTCCATCTTCAATGAAAAGAGAGCAAAGGGTAAAGGGTCAAGAATGATGTTCTCACTTGAGAATAGCATGGAACATCTCTAAGGCAGTATCCTCCTTTCCTGCATACAGCAGCAAATTTCAGCACATCATAATATTCCTATGCTCACTAAACAAGGAAGATATAGGCAGTGAAAAAACCTGGCCCTGGATTATATAATCAACCAAACCCTAGAAGACAGTCTTAGCTGTTTGGGTGCAAGTGTCAATCAACTTTCTTTCCAAAGCTTTAGTACCAGTGAAAACAGTGACCCTTTGTAGTTTTAGGCCCCTCATACAATCTCCTCAGCTCTCTTGGGGAAGAACTATACAGCTGTATCACACACCTTAGTAGTCACTTGTCTTCTTCCTTGGAATATTTTCACACTCTCTTCTTTCTCTGTGGTAGGCAGAACAATGGGAACTCAAAGATACCCTAATACTTGAGGCTTGAAAATGTTCCAAGATTATGAAAATACTGTAATTAAGTTAAGAATCTTAAAATGGGGAGGCTCCCCTGGGTCACTCAGGTGGGTCACCATAGTTGCAACTGTTATTTTAAGAATGAAGTAGAGCAAGATGAGATCCAGACCAAAAAGAAGAAGACACACAGAGAAGGCACTGCGATCACAGGCAGACATTGGTGTGATGTGGCCACAGCTAAAGAATGCCAGGATCGGGAGGTGATGGTATATGGTACATGCTGTAATCCCAGCACCCCAGAGGCTGAAGCAGGACAACTGCAAGTGTGAGCCTATCCTGGGCAGTGTAGAGATTTATGAAGACCCTGTCTCAAAAAATTTTCTGAGTTCTCAGTTTTTGGCCTGTTCATCTTTGAACTTCTTGTTTATTTTTCTGTACATGCTAGTCATCTATTCTCAGGGAGAATCGTTTGAACTAGGAATGTATATTTTGTTCAAGATCATGAATTCAGTCATCCTCCTTTCTGAGGACTGGATTATTTTTCTCCCAGCTTCTTACTCCACATGACCACTGAAATCACTTTCAATTCTAATGAGTCCTTACCCCTCATGTCTATCCTTCGTCCTCCGGAACCTATTCTCCTTGGAGCCAGGACAGGAGCCCTGCATGAGCCATGAGTGAGCCCATGCATCTTATACCTCACAAAGACCCTGGAGCAGATGAGCACCTGAGGGGACACCCATACGGAGTAATTAGGCAGAGAAGGTATCAGCAGCCCTGTGCCATGAGCTTCAGATGGACAAATAGGAATGACAACAAAAAGACAACCTCTTGTCCTATCACCAAATAGTTGAGGCATTGATACAAAACCATCTTCTGCTCTTCCTTTCAACAGTAAGAGGCCCAGGTCCTCAAGAGGAGAAGAAAAGAGAGGGGTGAAGGGAGAGCCCAGCATCACCTTCCTTCTCTGTGGCATGTTGCGGAGGGTGACGTGTCCGCATGAGTTGAGAAGTGTGAGGAGAGGAGGTAGAACTGGGTGCTGACGTTTGCTAAAACAGAATATTTGTCTCAGGTAACACTGCTTGAATCTAGGGACCATCAAGCAATTTGACTCCAAAACTTTGGAAATATGCCTGTTTCATTCCTGAGTTTTCTTTCAATTTATTGTTCAAGAATAATCATTGTTATTAGCCAGTACTCTTTTAAAATATTTCTAATGTCATGATGTTTCTCTGCTTAAAATGTCAGTAGTTTCTTTACACTTTGAATAAAATTCCCACCCTTCCCCATAGTCAGTAAAGATGAGCTATCTCCTCCTTTCTTTGGACATTTCCCATGTATTCCCCTCATCTTGGCAAAATGCTTCTACTCTGAATTTCAAAAATCACTAGGTTCTGTCTACATGTGTTACTTCAGCTGGAGTGCCCACCTTCCTCACTCTTCCCCCACCCATGTGAGCATTAGTTTCTTCACTGAATATCTCCTACTCTCTTCACTTTCTGGAGCAAGTTGTGATTGGACATCCCTACTCCCATGATGTTACATATGGTCAGTGTGACCCACACATCCCCTGGAAAGTGGTATGTGATTCCAGAAAAGAGCTGTAGATGAAGTGCAAGGTTTATCACTCACCCTTTTCTTTGCACAGAAAACTCAAATCCAAAATTCTGTCTGCTCTCAAGTCTGGATTGTAGGGTGAGGATGCTGTGAAGTATTGTCTCTGGCCTATCCAGTTACAGACGTGTAGTGTGAGAGAGAATCTTCATTATTTTAAGCTATCAGAAATTTGAGTGACGTTATTGTAGCGTTTCTTAGGTTTTATGACTGATAAAAACATAACCTGATTCTCAATCTGTCTCACTTCTGTATATATTTTCCATGTCGGCGCACTTTAATACATTGGTCTAGTCCATGATTTTATGGGGATAGTTTCTCGAAAAGCATAGAAAACAAAAGTAATGTTACACAAACGGGATTGTATCAAATTAGGATGTTTTACTGCGCAAAAATAAAAACAATCGATTTTCCCATCTACTTCCTGAGAGCAGAGCGGGCAACCCAGGATGCCACCACCATTACAGATTGAGTCTCTGCCCTCTGGGCTCCCGCAGCAGACAGGAGGTCCTTCCTCAGAAACACCAGGGACTTCTCTGGCTGGGCGGGGGGCGTGTGTAGCCCTTCCTGTGTGCACCCTGCACTGAGTGAATGAGTGCTCCAGGAGCTGCTGGCCCCGTGGTTCAAGTCCATGCTTTACTCACACCACCATGGTTCCCAGCTGAAACACACAGAGAGCCAGGTATTTCCCATCTACTTCCTGAGGGCAGAGTGGGTGACTCAGGACCCCACCGTCATTACAGACTGAGTCTCTGCCCTCCATGCAACCGTGGCAGACAGGAGGCCCTCACTCAGAAGCCCCAGGGACTTCTCTAGCTGGGGGCAGTGCCTAGGCCTCTCCCTGCACAAGATCTGCACTGAGTGAATGAGTGTTCCAAGAGCTGCTGGTCCAGCACTTCGAGTCCATGCTTTACTTTCACCCAGACCCCCTAGGGGGTTGAAGTCACAGGCAGTCTGTGATTGCTGCCCATCTGGCCTGAATCCGGTTCCTGTATGTGTCTTAAACTGACTGGAGGCACAGAATCAGGGGTTTCACAAACTGTCGACACTGCAGTTTGTGTCTGGGTTTTGCCTGTATCCTGAACAGCTTGGGGACATTGGTCCACTGTACCTGGATTGTCACACCAGTGCAACTGGAGTCTGGGCCATGCACGTGCCCTGAACTGCTGGATCAGATGGTTGGCCATCAGCTGTTACCAAGGCCCACGTCTGAGACCTGGGATAAATAGATAAAAATCAACAACTGTTGGGAAACCCGAGACTAAGTAGCACTTCTCAGAGGTTACTCAGGGGCAAACCTGACCAACAGGGAAACTAGGGACACTAGTGGCCTTAGCTGTGTAGCCACTGAAGAGGGAAACAGAACTTGCTGCATCAGGTAGCAAACATGATGAAACAAAGCACTAGAGGACAATCCTAGAACTCCACCCCACCCAGAACAAGTCCAGGAGACACCAGCATAGGAGAACTTGGTAAACACATGCCAAAATAGCCGAAATGATTGCAAAGGAAGTAAAGAAACAACTCCATAAGGCCATAGAAGAGATGAGATCAGAAATAATCTCTCAGGCAAAAAATGAAATGACAATAATAATGAAGGAACTGTTCAAAAAGTCTGAAGAAGAAACATATAAGAAAATAGAAGAACAAAGGCAATGGAGAGAAATGTTAAATGAAAAATATAGAAAGGACTTAGAATGCATGAACCAGATTCAAAAAGACTTCCAGGAGAACAAAGCTGCCATTGAAAGCCAAGAAAACCATGTGAATGAAGTTGAAGATAGAATCTCAGACTTTGAAGACAGCATGGCAGCTAGCGACTGTGAAAGAAAGGATCATGTAAAATCAACAAGGATCCAGGAAAAGTCAGTTCAACAGCTGCAAGATGAGGCAAAGAGGAATAATGTATGACTTATAGGAGTCAATGAAACAGCAGGAGGTAACACAACTGACGTATAGACTATTTGCAGAAATAATAGCAGAAAATTTCCCAAGCATGGAAACAGAACCTGATATACAGGAAAATGAGGCATATAGAACTCCAACCAACTACAACCACAATAAAACTACACCCAGACCTACAAAATCAAGTTCCCAGACCTCCACCAAAAGAACAGAATATTAAAAGCTGCTAGAGAAAAGAAACAAATTACCTATAAAGGAAAGCCTATCAGAATCAAAGCATATTTCTCAGCATAAACCATCCAATCCAGAAGAGCTTGGAGTGAAGTACTACAGGTCCTAAGACAGAACAGCTTCCAACCAAAACTGATGTACCCTGCCAAACTATCCCTCAAATTCAAAAGAGAAATAAAATAATTTCACGACAAAGAACAATTGAAGAACTTCATGAGCGCCAAGCCAGCATTACAAAGAGTACCAAAAGATATTCTAGACAGAGAAAATCTGACTGGAATTTCAAAAACAACTGTAGGAATGAAATATCAAGAAGAGCAAGGAAGTAAACAGGTAGAAAAAGTAGGACACCAACACAAGTAAATAACATGACAATGATAAATCAGTACATATCGGTTATTACTATAAATGTAAATGGCCTCAATTCTCCAGTGAAAAGATTGGCAGAGTGGATTAAAAAACAAAATCCAATGATATCCTGTATACAGGAAACAAATTTCACTGAAAATAAAATCCACAGACTGAAAGTCAAAGGATGGAAAAGAATCCTCCATGCAACAGGAACCCAGAAAAAAGCAGGGGTAGCTGTTCTGTTTCCAGACAATGTAAACCTCAAACCAACACCAATCAAAAGAGATAAAGAAGGTCACTACATACTACTCAGGGGAAAACTGCAAGAGGATGAGATAACAATCATAAACATCTTTGCACCAAATATCGGAGCTCCAAATTATATAAGACAAATCTCAACAGGCAAGAAAACCCATATAATTAATAACACTATTGTAACAGGGGACCTCAACACCCCACTGACACAAAGAGATAGGTCAACTGGAAAAAAAAATCAGCAAGGAAATAACAGATCTGAACCAAAGCTGTGAACAAATGGACTTAGTAGATGTATACAGAGTGTTCCACCACAACATCAGAATACACATTTTTCTCAGCGGCTCATGAGTCTTTCTCTAAAATAGACCACATCATAGCCCATAGAGCATAGCTTCCAAAATGCAAAAGAATTGAAATAACCCCGTGCATATTATCTGACCACAGTGCAATGAAATTGGAAATTAATGACAAAAGGAACACCAAAAACTCCATAAACACTTGGAAATTAAACAACAACATCCTGCACAACCAATGGGTCACAGAAGAAATTCAAGAGGAAATTAGAAAATACCTACAAACAAATGAAGATGTAAATACAACTTACCAGAATCCATGGAATGCAGTGAAAGCTGTCCTCAGAGGGAAATTTATAGCAGTGAATTCACACATAAGGAAAACAGAAAGAGAACAAATAAGTAGCCTAATGCTACATCTTAAACTTTTAGAAAAAGAAGAACAAGTCAGGCCCAAAGCCCAAAGAAGGGAGGAGATGATAAAGATTAGGGCAGAAATTAATGCAATTGAGACAAAGAAA
>NW_004955601.1:282659-324610 GCF_000276665.1 Chinchilla lanigera
TATTTCTTTGCTGAAAGAAACTGTCAATGAGTCCTTGGTTGATCAGCATTGGATGTCTGTATCTGTTTTTATGAGAAACCACTTTGAAGATATCAATATGTAATACAACAAGCATTGTTAATTTCCTACCAACTTGTTTGTAACTCTATGTTGTCTGTACTCTTCTTTTGCTATTTTGTAAAAGGTTACCTGTCTTTTAATGTTTTCCTCCTTTTGTTTTTAAAATAAAAAAAAGACACAATTGGCCAGCTAAGCTGCTCCCAAATTGCTGATCCACAGAAATTGTGAGAGATAATAAAATCTTTGGTGTTTTAAGCCATTAAGTTCTGGGACAATTTTATTGCAAGATTAGATGACTAATATGTGTATAATCTTCTTAGGCATTAATCCTTTCAGTGTGCTTTGGATGACCTCACCACCTTACCTCTTCTTCACTACCCACCTCAATTATCTAAGCTCAAACCCAAGAATTGAGACCTCGTAGAGGTCAAAGCTGAAATTCTGACAATGGCCTCGACTCCTCCACCTCCTTGTATACCCTTCCTTAGCTTTCTGATGAAAGCTAAGTGGCTTCTTTCAGACTAATCATCCACAGACAATAACTATATTTGAAATACATAGATATATAGATACATGCATACATACATATTAATGAAAACTACTCAAAACCATTGGAGACCAATAAAAAAGAAATCAGATCACAGAAGACAGTCATCATTTGGAAGAAGCCAAATAAACCTGGTGAGTTAGCAATTTTTGTGGGGGCTGTCAAAGGGCAGTTTGCAATATGCACCAGCATGGGGTTGAATGGGCAGGGAGGATAAAAAACCTACAGTCTTGTTACTGTGAAGAACCAGAGAAAATAGTGCCATAGCAGCTGTAAAGTAAGGAAGGAAATCTCAAAAGATTGCTAAACAGGGAGACCTGTACAGAAGCTCCCTAAACTCTTTACTGATCACCAAATCATTTGTGTACAGTCTGAGAATGGCGGCAGATTCCAGAAGTCCAGCTAAATTTCAAAGAGGTATACTGAGATTTCAGCTGCATCTACCAAAGTAGAGATAGTTTTCCATTTCAGTTCAACTCATGCAATTGCCTACCACTTTCCTAAAGACAACACACACACACACATAATCTTACACACCCATGATCTTCTATATCAAATAGTGTGAGTGAACAGAATTGAGGAGTGGTGTTTATATAAGATCCAAACATACATATAAAAATCCTGAGAGATTTCCAGTGACAAACCAGCTTTCTAATGATAACCTATTAATACATCTTTACAAATACCCCTGCCATTGCTTTCAGCCTTTTGGCTAAGATCAAGTGTAGAAATGCCCCTGCCCTGAGTTTTGTTGTAGGACATTTACTTTTTCACTATCATGGCATGTGCAAGTTTTTCAAATAATCTTTGTATCTTATTGAGCAAAATGCTTGTAACATGCCAAGTTTATCAAGAAGACTGGTTTGAAGAAATCATAGAATATCCTTAAATGTCAGCTCATCTTCAAGGCATGGACCTTTTCAGGCTATGGGACAAAGGGCAGGGGCTAGCTTGTCAAACTAGTCACTGTTTGACATTCCACTCTCTGCCATGACACTGATATTTATCTGATACATATGAAGAAAACAGAAGTGAAAGAGTAGCTTCTAGTTTACTTGGTGAACAAAGTATATAGAGAATGTAAACTTATTTACATTTTGACAATCACTACCAAATATTCAAAAGAATAGTGCCAAATCTGCTTCAAGTTTTATATCATTTTATGTTGGAATTTGGACTTTCCATCATTAATGCAATTGTTTGTTTATAATAGATTGCTTTGGATAGATCATAGATTGTGATACTCAGAAAATGGAGGGAAAGGTTTGCCTTAGTGAGTTGAAAAGTCCAGCTCCTGATTAATAAAATATATATATATATATATATATATATATATATATATATAGAGAGAGAGAGAGAGAGAGAGAGAGACGATTACTAGTGTCCTGGACAACTTAGCTACTGTTTTATATAAGGAAGTTGATTGTCTACAGATTTTGGTCTCAAAGTTATATCTCAAAGATGACAGATGATAGATAGATAGCTGCACATTTTGATCTTTGTCTCTCTGTCTCATTTTCTCTCTCTTTCTGTCTCTCTTTCTTTCTCATCAACATTAACCCCCCAAAACAATAATGTATGATGTATGATTTTTCAGGCCCAACAATTGGCATTTGCAAAGGCAGGCCTCACAGGGAAAACTGCCCTGCCCACAAGGAGACCTGGTACATAGTCAGTCCATGGAAGTCTTGGTGGGGAGTTGTAGTCAAGTCTTAGGCTTGCTGGCAAAGTGTCCTTTTTTGTTTGTGTATGTGGTTCTGATGAGTGAATCCAGTGTCTTTTAACTGAACTACAGCCCAGGATCCTTTTTTTACTTTTTATTTTGAGATAGAATCTCACTAATTTGATAAGTTGCCCAGGCTCAGCTCAATTTGATGCTCCTGCCTCAGCCTCCCAGAGTGCTATCATTACAGGTGTGTGCCACTACACCTCATTCATGCTCTTTCATATAGTTTCCACAGATGACTGGCCCCTGAATCTCTGTAGATATCTGTAGATAATGAGCTCCATTATACAAAATGGTAAAATATTCAAATATAATCTATGTGTATCTTCCTATATACCTTAAATCATCTCTAGATTACCTATGATATTTGACACATCATAAATGCTATATAAATAGTTGTTATACTGTACACTTTGGGGAACAAGAAGAAAAAGCTCTGTAAATGTTCAGCACAGAAGTCATCTTTGTTTCTCAATATTCTAAACTCAAAGTGGGTTGAACCACAGATGTGGTTCCATGGAACTGTGGCTAAGGAGGGCTGTCTGTATTTGCATTCTTTCCTCCAGGGCCTCCATTTCCAGACCTCTGTCCGAAGGCCTGGCCAAGACTCTTCTTTACACACCTCTGTTGGGATATCCTTGTTGGGAGCTGGGGAGAAGGGGGAGACTGTGATGGCACTGTTTTCCCAATCTGACTCCTCAGTACCTTTCCACTCTTTGCCCTCTGCTTAACTCCAGGATCTACAAGACTGTCAGAGCCTTTAATCTGGGGCTCCCTTAAAAGTGCAATGACCACACATGGGCAACATTCCACCTGACTCCCCGCCAGTGTGCTGTTCCATGGGGAAAGGTGGAACAGGGGCAGTTGGTGCTTTCTCTAGTTTTGGTCTCCTGCTTAAACCACTGCTATTATTAAGATTTCATGCTCTCATTTTTGCCTTGTTTCTTTAATTGGCTCTTCTGCCCCTGGAGAGCAGAACTCCCTTCCAGCTCAAATAAGCTCCATGGCAAGACTACATTTTCCCATTCTTAAAATATCTAAAATCATTGACTACATTGAGCAAGTGTGGCTATTGCTTTATAAGTACAATGAGTTGTAATAAATTTGCTCCAAAATATTTTATTAATAAAAGTTTTATATAAACAACACAATAGCAGAAAGGTATAACATGTTGAAAGCATGTTTACGGTTATGGTTTCTAATTTCCCTACAAAATTGAACAGCCATGATGGAGTTAGGAGGGTTAAAAAGAGGAAATACATTTGTGAATTTTTGAAACATTTCAAAGTAAAAAATAGCATTGTACCAATTTTTTTAAGGGCAAAGAAAGCTCATAATAAAATAGACTTTAAAAATTACAAATAAAAATCTGTACATCAAAGACTTTTTAAGGCCTTCCCGTGTGTGGCACTATGTAGAAAGAGGAGAGGAACTGCTGAGAAAGGAACATCACATCAAGTGGTACAGCTCTGGCCCATTTCAGCTTGCAGGACCATCTCCTCTTTTCTCAAGGGGAAAGTATCAATCAGATTGAAGAGGGCCACAGGTGTCACCGGGGAAACAAAGCGTTCCTTGTCCATGCCATGCTTATCCACTAGCACCATACTGAAGGAGTAGAGTGGGATTCGTAGTAACAGCCTGGAACAAAGGAAAAACAAGGCAATATTAAACCACAATGCACAGGGTTCTGGTGGCCAAATCAGGGCCTGATAGTGACACCGTGTCCAGAGAAAAGGTTGATACCATGAAGGACTGAATTATTCTTTAGAGCCTTGCTACTCAAAATGTGGTTGATACCATGAAGGACTGAATTATTCTTTAGAGCCTTGCTACTCAAAATGTGGTCCTTGGACCAACACCATCACATGGAAACTTGTGCCAGAAGATTTTCACATCTTACCCCAAATCTAACAGATTAATATTTGCATCATTAAGCAAGATATAGAGATGATCAGTATACACATTAAAGTTTGAGAAGCTGTGCATTCGATTATAGTCAGGAGGACTTCAGGCCTACAGTTGTGCTATGCACCAATAGTTAGTACAAGGCTCGTAGATTTGGGGGATATTAAACCCAGAATCAAACCAAGTTTGCAGACTACTTTTGTATAACCACATACATACTGGGACTATACATATCAGTGGTTATCAATAGTGGTGATTTTATCCCCCAGGGAACATTTCACCTCGTTGGAAACATTTTTGGTCGTCACAGTGGGGAGTGGAGATCTACTGCTATCTAGTGGGTATATGTCAGCAACGCTAATGAACATTCTACAATGCATGGGGTAGTCTCTCCACTAAACAAATCCAGCCCCAAGCATCAAAATGGCCAAGGCTGAGGAATCCAAGCATAGGTAAAGTTGATAGAAATAACTTTCTGAAAATTATAGTTATGTCCTATTCAAGGCATCATAGCTAAAAGTGGTTGAACTTGATCTATACCACAAGTATTCTGACTTGGTTAATTATAATGTGCACTCCAAAATAATTTCAAAATATAAGTTGACATCATAGTTTCAGGTATTTGATGCTCTTTGTATTCTACTGTACTGAAATTTAATCAGTATTGATGTTTTACATCAATTCCAACATGTTTAGATGAGAAAAGACAGTGAAAACAAAAGATAAATTGAGCCTAGTTAAACAACAAGCACCTTAGTCTCTTCTCTGGGATTGCTTTTTCAGTAGATATATCTTGAGATGGCATATGCAGTAGAATGGAAACTTCCCTCTGGATGTAAAGTGAAATATTTTTCTTCATACAAATGGATCAAAGTTTTTAAAAGACCATTACATAAAACACAAATTGATTGTACTATTTCTACCTTTTCAGAATGAGGTTTAGAGAAGGAAGGAATAATTTATATTTTATCCCAGTAGAAAGCTGAATTACTAATGCACTTCTAGTGACTAAAAATAAAAGAGGTGACATCACACTGTCTCTGCCAGTTGTCCCAAGGCTCTAGGAGGAGATCTCAGGAGTTGGCATGTATTAATGATTCAGAACACATGAATGTAGGCTGTGTAGTTAATGCACAAGTAAGGAAAGAAGGTGGGAATGGACAGTTAAGCTGGTCCGTATATTTAAATTGAAGGCTACTAAGCCTCAGGATTGAAATCCTAAATAGGAGATCCCAGGAAAAGAAAGGAGTAGGAAAGTAAGCAGGTCTGGAAGGAAAAAAAGTGCCAAGCAAAGTAGTGGTGAGAGACTGTGGGAAAGGGTGACTGATGAGACCCAGCAGCATTGGTTTTCACAGTCCTTATGAGGCTAGATGGAGCCACCGCCATGGCTACTACACGTATTCCTCATGTGGACCTGTGCCTTGGCTGACAAAGAATGTAAAGACAGACAACTGCCACAGGAAGGGTTGAGTGGTCAGATCAGCAAGCAGGCAACAGCCCCAGAGATTCATCATGCTAGGGCCAAGAGATGACAGAACTCTAAAGGACAGAGGATTGAACAGCTTCCAAATCATGCATGAGACCCAGTGTAAGCACAAATGCTGGTCATCAGATTGGAAAGAGTTCCTCCTGGAGATTCTTCCTGAGAACTTTGTAGACTCAAAGAATAATATATTGAAGTTATGGCTTTCCTAGTGTCTATTACGATTAGGCTTGGTGGAAAATTGCTCTAGGGAGCATGTTTTAGTCCATAAATCCAGATCTAAAAGAAAACAGGGTGTCTGGGCACAGTCGCACCTGCCTGTAATTCCAGCACTCTGGGAGGCTGAGACACAAGGATCACAATTCTACCTCAATCTAAATAACTTAGTGACTTGCTGAGACCCTGCCTTAAAATAAAAAATGTAAAAAGGGCTGGGGATGTAGCTCAGTGTGAAGGCCTTGTGCTTGATCTCTAGTACCACAAAAATAAAGGAAAAAAAAAAAGAAATGAGACCAAGAAAGAAGGCAGATGAAGTAATCATCTTGCAGCACCAGGTATCCAGCTTCCATTTCTCATGATTCCCTTCAGTAGTTTATCATGGCCTCTGTGCTATTTGAAAGGTGCATTTAATCCAACAGATTTTCTGATGATTTAAGCAGTCTGCCTCTTTCTCTTCTTCCCTGTTCTCCATTCTTTGCCTAAATCATTCCTTTTCATTTGTGCTAGATCCTAGGCTGGAATCGAAAGGGACAAAAAGTCTGTCTGCTACATTCTTTGTGCCATAGTGATGTGTCTAATAACAGGGTCATGCAGCCTGATAGCAAATCCATTAGGTACTGCATCCAAGTGGTCATCTCCGTGTGATGTTTGTCTGGACTAAATCTTAGAAGCTGCTTGGCATAATTTCTGTTTCAAAACTCTGACACCCTTTGGACAAACACTAAGCTGCTAGTTCTCATAGTGTGGCCTTCTGGGCACTTGCTGGAAATACAAAATCTCAAGCTCTATGCAGCACCTACTAAATCAGAATTCCTGGGGGTACAGCTTCACAATTCACTTCAACAAGTTCCCCAGAGGAGTCTGATGCAGGCTTAGGTTTGAGTATTACTGCATAATTCATTTAAGCAACTTGTTACCTGAATCACTGTCTGCCCACAGAGATCTAGAATGATACAAGTTTTTTTTTCTTAAGTCATATTTTTCTGTTCCTCAAAGTTAAAGAGTTGAAAAGCCCATCAAAATTTTATGAAAATTATATATCTTTGGAGATATGTATATATATATATGTGTATATATATATGTTTATTTATTTATTTATAGACAGAGAGGGAGAGACAGAGACAGAGATCTGCCATTCAAAGAAGAACATTTAGAAATTTCTGAAATATACTTTTTATAAAACATTGAAACAGGGTATGAGCAGGTAATTCTAATTAAATAAAAGCTTAGTTTTATTCACTTTTTATTTTTGGGGTGTGTGTGTGTGTATGCGTGTGTGTGTTGTGTAGTTGTGGGGACTGAACCCAGGGCCACAAGAATGCTAAGCAAGAGCTCCACCACTGACCTATATCCTCATCCAGGTCTTAAAAGTTTATTTCAAAACCGTGTCTCAGTAACATGCCTAAGCTGGCCTCAAATTTGTGACCCTCCCTGCCTCAGCCTCCTGACTATCTGGAATTACTGGCATGCACCACTATACCCTGCAAAGCAACAATTTTGTAAAGCCTACACAGTCATTATAAGTTGGTAGATGTAAACACAATCCTTGTCTTGAGTTTTGCAGACTCCAACTTAAAGTATTAGCAATTGTAAACACACTCTTTAAAGTCTATAACCCTCTGCAAAGAGTAAAGCTATTTCCATCAAATTTGGAGGCATTTATTTCACTTACTTAGCACCTATCCCTGTGCTACGTACTGAGTAGCAAATACTGGAAAAATTCTGGTATTGCCCTCAAGTGTTATACTCTGTAATGGTACTATGCAAATTTAGCAGAGTTAAAAAATACAAAAGTTTATGAGTGTTCTCAGCCTCTTTTTGTCCTCAGCCAACAAGAGAGAACTCAGGTATTCTCTTTTTTCTTTTCCCATCCCTAGTACTCTGAGATTTTGGCATTGGAAGAGATGAGGATGGTCCTTTTTGGTTGGAGAGAGGTAAAAATCAAACATGGAATTGGTCAAAGGCAGCTAGAAAATAGGAAAATTAGAAATATAAGGTATTATGTCCAACTGTAATATCATTTGTTAAGAATATGCTTCTATCATTTAATTGCTTAATGTTCTGTGGACATTTCTGAACAGCCATGATAGAGCTCACCAAATACTATTTTATTTTCTTCCTGGGAATGTAGAAAAACCCTATTTCTCAGCCTCTATTGAAGTTCAATAGCCATCATGTGACTAATTGCGGCCAATTGACTGAAAGAGTGAGCAATGTGTGACACTTTCAAGGTGAAACATAAATGAGTGGATTTCTGCTATATTCCAGATGTTGAAAGCCTTCCAAAGGTCTATGTGTTAAAAGCTGGGTTCCAGCATTTTTGGGAGATGCAGGACCTCTTGAAAGGTGAGGTCTAATGTGATATTCTTAGGTCATTTGCAGATGTGGAACAGTTAGTGCTTATATTATTTGATCAATTTGGCATGTGTGTATCTGGTAATCTGAGCAACTGCTTTGAAAGACAATAATATGCAATATAATAACCATTGTTAATTTCCTATCATCTTGTTTTGAAATTCTGTATCATTTTTATTGTTTGTTTTTCTCTTTAAAATAAAAAAAAAAAAGATCATGGGACCCTCATCTCTCAGTCTTTCTTTGGCTCCCTGGCTCTTGCATAAGCAGTGTGCTCATCATGTGCTTCTGCCATAGTATGCCACCCTTGCTAGAGACACAAAGCAATGGAGCTGCCTGATCTCAGGCTGGAACTTTTGGAACCATGAGTTAAACAAATTTTTCTTTTTATAAGTTAACTGCTTTGGGTTTTTTGCTATAGTAATATGCAGCTGACTGATACAGTGTAGTTCAGTGATGGTGAACCTTTTGGTGACCAAGTGCCCAAACTGCAATCTAAAACCCACTTATTTATTGCAAAGTGCCAACACTGCAATTAATCCTGGATGTCGAGGTTTTAATTTAGAAAAAACAACTGTTATCTGATGCACAGCTGCTGGGGTGACTTGGCTCATGTGCCGTCTCGGAGGGCTCTCTGTGCCCACTACTATAGGTTCACTATAGGTTTGCCACTACTGGCTATAGTTTGTTTCCATTTTTCTCCATTCCCTTTTTGCAAAACCTGGGGGCATGTGTTTGGATGCTTGGATATTGATGTACAAGACAGTGTAGCTATCTGTGACCCTCAGAACAGAGATCTGTACCTGCTCTGCAGTGTCAGAGAAAAAGCTAGGCAAGAAAGATGTTAAAGAGTATTACTTTAGCCTAATTATCCATTTCACAGTGGTCAAGAGATGCAAGTACAAATTTGTGTCATACTGAAATTACACTTTGGCTGTTGAATTCTGCTTTTTAATACATCATTACTCAGAGAGTGAACACTACAGTTCCAGCTTTATAAGTGTGACCAAAATAAAATACAAATGTTAAAATAGGGGTGTGGACAAAAGCTCAGAAAGCATGGAGGGAAAAAGGAGGCCAAGCTTGGAAAGACTAATTGGATGACTGCACTCCTAATAAGAGTGAGGATTGTTTAGGTCCCTTTTACAGATTCTCCTCCACTATCAACCAGTTTGAGTGCACACACACAAATACACACACACACACACACGCACGCACGCACATGCACATAGCCAGAGCAAAAACATTTGCTCACTTGGTCACAGGGAGAAAGAAGAGAACACTGGTAATTACCCACTGCATAATTTCCTTAGACAAGCAGCAACATGCCAATTATCATGGTTATAATTTCCCAGAATGAAAGTAATTAAGTATTGAAGGTTGTCTGAACTCATTACTGAACAGAAAGAAGTCAGGGAACACTGAGATACAAGGATATAAGTGGACTCACAGGAAAACAAATTTAAAGGCAGAGCTTCCCCCTACCTGAGCTGCAGAGCTAAGGGTGTAGGTACAATCTTTGCTCTTATCCTTCCAATGAGTGTTGGGTACACACCCACCAGCTCCACCACTGTGATGTGTCGAAGATCCAGGCCACATTGTGCTTGCTGGAGGAGGGAACCGACAGGAAAAGGTGTAAGTACAGCTAAAGAAAGAGACCTCCACTTCAAGCTACAGGCTGACAGCAGCAGCAATAGTCTGCTTGTGAAAGGCTCTTGGCCCACACCAAACTATCCCCCAGAACAGCTGAGAAATTGGGGTTATAAACTAGTAGCTATAAAATATAAATACCTCCCCCAAAGGACCCATTCGGAAATGGTTTAGTAATGGAATTTTGAAAACCTAAGCAAAATGGC
This sequence comes from Chinchilla lanigera, assembly GCF_000276665.1. Lineage (NCBI taxonomy): Eukaryota > Metazoa > Chordata > Mammalia > Rodentia > Chinchillidae > Chinchilla > Chinchilla lanigera. Next base: position 292,811 of record NW_004955601.1, read on the forward strand.
AGTTGATGGTATTTCCAGACAGAGTGACACCTTACATGAGTCAAATTTCCTAAAAAGTGTCCAAAACCACCCTGGAATATTCTAACATTGTCTTTGCAAGGAAAGAAGATGTCCAGAGTCTCCTTCTCTGCCCTTGTTCCCACCCTCTACATCCCCCTGCCCAGTGTTCCCACACTGACACCAGGGGGAAACGAGGATAAAAGTTCCAGCCCTTGGAGCTGGTTGTTGGCATAAGCCTCGGGAATGCAGCCGAAGCATGTGGCAGGAAGTCTCATCAGGAGAGGCAGTGGCAAGAAGGGACAAATAATTAGCCATTAGCTGAATCTGGCTGAACGGAAAAATAAATTTTAAAGTCTTAAATTATTGGAACACTACATGACTTTTACCACAGTTCCACTGAAACATCCCTATATAGAGTTACAAAATTGGTGGAAAAGTTTAAAAAGATGAAAATGTATTTCTCTATTATCCTAACTGAAATGATGAAGCCAATCAAGTTTTTCTAGAAGGCTCATGTTAAAATGCAAATTTTAATTGAGAGGAGGAGGTCACGTAAAAAACATCTTGATCCAAAGCATTGTATCTAATTCATTACTTAGTAACTCAGCAAGTGCCTGAAGGAAGAGGGATAAAGCAAGGCACAGCACAGCACATATTTTCTCAAAAACCCAGACAGTAAATATTTTAGATTTCCACAGGCTGGATGGCCTCTATCCCAATTATCAAACTCTGCCATTATGGTGCAAAAGCAGCCATAAATGATGAAAAAATGAATGAGTGTGTGTTGTGTCCAATAAAGTTTAACTTACAAAACCCAGCAATGAGAAAAATTTGGCCCATCAATCTTAGTTTACTGATAAAGAAAAACAAGATGTATGGCTTATTCATTTTCTGTGGAACAAGAAGAGTTCAGGGAATGTGTGTCCATGGAATAGGCTGCAATGCCAATTACCCACAAATTTAAGAGGGGTGAGCTTGTGTTTTCTGAAAAGCCCCTAATGGAGAGAAGGTGATTGAAGGAGAGGTCAGGTGACAGAGATTGGGGGTATAGATGTAATAACTTTGGTTCTTATCAAAGGAGCCCAGAAACACATATAGTTCTGTAGAACTCATGGACAGTCTGTCAGATTCATGTAATAATTAAGAAAGACTTATTATTCCTTGTGTTAATGCTCACTCGAGTAGTAAATTATAGTCTTTGATTAAACCAAGATTGTTCTAAACACTTAGTTCTAGTCATAGTAATATATGAAGAGGGGCTGGGGATTTCGCTCAGCGGCACAGCGCCTGCCTGGCAAGCGCAAGGTCATGAGTTTGATTCCCGGTACTAGAAAAAAAAACAAAAAACAAAAACAAACAAACAAAAAGCACATTGTAATATATGAAGGATTTTTAGAATGTAAGAGCAGCATAGCATACATTCTGCCTCTTTAGCTTTCAGTCAGGTTGGCCACTCTCATTGAAATCCAGCTTTGGGAAAAAATCAAGCAAATTCTGGTCTGATCCTTACAGTTTTAGGCCCAACAAACCCCAGGCCCAGAGTGCTGGTTGGCTCATTTAGCAGATATAAAATTTATGCAGCACAGAAGGGCACATTTCCTGGAAAAGTATTCCTCAAACTTTAAAATGCTTAGAAATCACCTGGGTAATTTATTAAAATGTAGATTCTAATACAACAGATCTGGGGTAGGCTTGGGGATGTGCATTTTTCAGAAGTACCCAAGTGATGCTATTACTGCTGATCCAGGGACCACACTTTGTGAATCACTAGTCTGAGAGATTGGCTGTCACTGTCTAGGGAACACTGTGGGAGCTGGCAAAGTTCCATGGGGAAGAATGTGGAGCCAAAGGCCTAAGCCTGGGCCAGCCATTTGGACAGACAACTGATTATTCACCTCCAGCCTAGGCATATCCTAGGTAGGGTCAGCAAAGACAATTGTCCCAGGGCCTGGCGAGCATGTCAGTTGGGTTTATTAGTGAAGACGGACAAATCTCATTAGTTGGTAAACAAATGGGTTACCTCTGAGGAATCAGTGTTAATCAGGTTGGGCTCCAGTACCAGAAATGAATGATTAGCTCTAAATTGCTGGTTACTGAGACTCACCCTGAAAGGATTAGGCGCTGAGTGTGGCCTTCACTTGCAGTGAACTGCCTGGGCTTTTCCTGGTAGAGGTCTCGTTTTCCCTTTGGCCCTAATGAAGGACTCACCTGCAGCATTCCCAGCTGTAGACGGTAGAGAAGGTTGCGGGCTGTGGGTGTGGACACAATGAGGAGTCTCCTTTTTTCATAAAACTGGTCCAGAAGTGCAGCTGCAGACCTGACGCCCACATTGACATTCATGGCTGTAATTAGAAGTGGCTACATGGGTCAGAAAACTTCTGCATGTCTGGTTTAACATAGCTTGTCATGACACACACACATCCATGTACAGGAGAAGCAGACACTGAGATGAGGATTCAAATGTAAGTAGTTTATTTGGGAAGTGGTCCAAGAAGCACTGGCACAAGGAGTGGGAGAGTGCATTAGTTTCCTCTTGCTGCTGTAAAAAATCCCCTTAAACTTAGTGGCTTAATATAACACAAATTTATTCTCTTCAGTCCTGGAGATTGAAAATCTAAATAAGTTTCAGTAAGTTAAAAATCAAAGTGTCACCAGGCTTGTCTTTCAGCATCCAGAGTCCACCTTCATTCCTTGGTTCACAAGTCCTTGTTCCATCTTCAAAGACAGCCTTACAACATCTTAAATCTGTCTTCTCTCTGTTCTCTCCCTCCATCATCTCTATCTTAATCTTTGGGCAATTCTGCTGCCTTACATCAGGACCCTTGTAATTACTTTGGAATCCATGGATACTCCAAAACACTCTGCTCATCTTAAAATCTTTAACTTAGTCATATCTACAAAGTCCATGTAAAAAAATATATCCACAGATTTAGGCCATTGGGGTATGGACATCTTTGGAGCACCATTATTTTGCCTACCTCTGGAAATGAGACAAGGAGGAGAAGTAAGCAACATCGAGTGGATTACTAAGCAAATCATTGTTGTGGGGTTCTGGAAGTTAGTTCCACTGGTTACTGTGGGAGACAGCATACCGTGTACTTCAGAGTTCTCCTATTAGAGGAATGAGAGAACTGGAGCACTTATGTACCAATTGCTCCATCACCACCTGCTGATTGCTTAGGGGAGCACTAATTCTCTGTCGCTTCCAGCTGGTATTGTGCATGGGCATGTAATGCTCACCTGCCAGAAAAAAAAAAAACCAAACCCTCACAGATAGTGACCCAGGTGCTTGCAGTAAATAGTCTTTTGAACACAGCTAGGAAGGTCAAAGGTATATGGGCCAGGCAGCACAATACAGTATCTGCTCAGGAAGGAATATAAGGAAGAACAAAGGTGAGAGAGTAAGCAATGGACAGACTAGCTCTGGAATAGCTCAGAATCTCCAAAGTAGACCTCCTTGGTGCAGAAGGCACAAAAGAATCTGAAGCACAAAGAGCCACAGAGCAAGCCACATGGCCATGGAGAACATAGGACAAGGCACTTTAAAGATAGGTAAGCAATTTAAACAAATGAATGACAACCAATTCCAACTGGTTGGCTAATCAAGGTCAATAAAAGATATTTAATACTTAGGTCAGCAAACAGGTCTGGCCCTGGGGGAGAAATAATAGGAGGAAAATGAAAAAATTCTACGCATGGTTTATAATCTTTTTGTTCATACTTTAAACCTTAGATCTGTACTAAAGGATTAGTTCATTTGCATATTCATTCAGCCAAAATACAGTCAGCACCTGTTATGTGCCAAACCCTACTCCAGGCACTAGGATATCACACTGAGTAGCACAGAGTATAGGACGTCCCTGCTCAACAGAAATGTAATGGAACTCTCTATACTTTTAATTTTTCTAGTAGCTTCAGTAAACAAGTATAAAGAAATAAAAGAAAATAATTATGTAATATATTTTACTTAACACAGTACATCTGAAATACTTTATTTCCACCTTTAATCAATATAAACAGTAGAGCTACATTATATTCTCCTCGTACTAAGATTTTAAAATTGGTATATAGTTTATACTTAGCCCATCTCAATTCTGACTAATCTCATTTCAAGTGCTACAGAGCCACATGTGGCTAGTGGCTCCTATATTGCACCATGCAGGCCTAGGAATCTCAGGCCTCAATGCTAGCATGATGGCTGTGGAATTATTAGCTGCGAGTGTGGGAGCAGTATGCCCTTTCTACTATAATGTGTGATCTTAAAGATCCTCAGGCATTTACATTATCTATCTATCTATATATATATATATGTATATATATTCTCCCATTCTCTCTCTCTCTCTCTTCCCCCCCCCTCTCTCTTCCTCTCTCTCTCTCTCCTCCAAATGACTGGGATTAAAAGGAAAGGATAAAGATGAAAAGTTACCAGGAAATAAGAAAAAGGAGAAGCACATAAACAAGAATCTCCAACATTTACTAAGTAGCTTCAACTTTACACTACTCTTTCTACCTTGTCCAGTAAGAATAGCTGACATAGAATGAGGGCTTATCCTGTGCCAGGCACTGCTGTATTCCACTGCTTGATGGATGACTTCATTTAATCCTTCCAACAACTGGAGAGGTAAGTGAGGTATTACTTTCTTTATTTTACATAGGAGTAGAGATTTCAAATGCTCAGCATCTGCATGACTTTTAGGCTAGTGCTACAAAGCAAGCATTAGATTGTCTATACTCAGCAGCATAGTGGCTTTGCAAGTGAGATGCTGCATCTGTAGAAGAGACCAACACCCATAACTAGAGCATTATTTTTTTATTCATAATGTCACCAAAGGCTGGCACTCGGTTCCCACTCCTAGCTGTTTCCTTAGAAGACAGGTTAGGGAAGTCAGAAAGACAGAGGCAAAAGGAGAAGGGCAAGTAAGATGACGTTCAGCAGGAACCATGTTCACCCATCTTTTGAAGTGCATGAAATGAAACCTTCTTTCCCTGTACTGAAATCTAGCGTCAAGGGAATCTTCAAGTTCTGCTGCAGGCTGGAGAGAGGGCTGCACACATACCTGCACAGCTGGGTTCTGTGCCAGACCAAGCCAGATTGGACTGACATACTCGGGCAGAGCTACCCTGAAGCTCATAGCCACCGATGCAGGAGAATTCACAGGTGGCTCCATAATTGTCACCATCACTGGAGCACTTCATGTAACCATTCTCTGGGATATTGAGTTTGCCGCAGCGTCTGACTGTAGGGACACAAACCCATAAGAGTTTTAGTGCTGAGCTCCTTGCTACAGAGCAACCAGGGGAGATGAGGTCTCAGAGGCCTCAGTTTTGCAACAAGGCTTTTATATTCTCTTGCAAAACGACTATTTTGTCACTGGATGGGCCTTGGAATGACAACTATCCACAGCAGCAGGACCACCGTTAATTGGGTTACTCCTGTGTGTTACAGATGAGGCGACTGAGCCCAGAACAGTAAAAGCTAAAGTTGATTAGTAATTAGCTGTGCAAATCATGAGGCATAAAACAATCCTTAAAATAACACTTTTTTCAGGTAGATCCATAGTTTGGAACATGAAGACCATGGCCTTGTGGTAGCCCAAACTAAGAGGCTCTTAAGCACCCTGGTTTTAGAAGGACTTGCAGGCTTTAGCTGGTCACCCACACTCAGGGATGGAAAAGTTATTGAGTAACATTCTCCTGGGATAGGCATCTGTGAACTCTTGAGAAAGCTGCCATGTGGAATGTCTTATATAATCTGCCAGCACTGATCAGTACCGATGAAATCCAGGCATTAAGATAAGGCACTTCTGCCAGCATCCTCAGAGACTGATCCAAAGCTGGCAAGAGTCCCTGTGCAGGGCACTTAGAGTTCTTGCATGAGGGCCTGCTTCCTGTTTCCCTTTGCTCTTCTCTGGAGGAGGAGAATCCCATAAATAGTACTCTTACCTCTTACTTTAACTCGAAATTTGCAAGTGCCCTTGTTCTCAGCTCTGTCATAGACCGTATACTGGATCTTGTGGTCTCCTTCTGGAAAATTTGAGCCTGGGGGAAGGCCTTTTAGAGTAACACTTCAAGGGAACAAAAACAAAAATGCCAAAGATGATTCTTACAGACCTAAGCAGCCCCACTCTGCACAAGATGTAGGCATACTGAAGGGGAGCATGGGGACACTTTGACCGGAACAAAGATTTTGTGATGAATAGACTCTCCTAAGTTTTCTTGTTTCAGAGGAGCAGTTTGACACCCAAGAATGGAAGGTCACATCTACTGGGACGTTTAGAGTACTTTTTCTTGCTGGAGGGTGTCATTAAAGGGGGAGCACAATCCTCTTCCAATCCTACTGTTCCAGGATGGACCTGAATTGCCTCACTGTTGCAAGGACAAGGGTATTCTTATGAGGAAAAAAATTGAGAGTGGAGTGGTTTAAGCAGTCATTGGCAACTTGGACTTGTCAGAGATGCTAGAATATTCTTTCCTTTTTCTGTCTAGATCAGTGGCCCTTGGTTAATCTAATGATATAATGATAATAATATTTTTACTTGTACTTATATATACCTTACATATGTCAGGGATGGTTCTAGACATTTTACATATATTAATTTTTTTAATCCTCACAAAAACTCCTTTTTTTTTTTTTTGGTACCAGGAATCAAACTCAGGACCTTGCACTTGCCAGGCAGGCGCTTATGCCACTGAGCTATATCCCCAGCCCAACAACTCCTTTAGATAGGTAGTATCCTCCCATTTCACAAATGAAGAAATTGAGGCATCAAAAAGTTAAGGAACTTGCCAAGATCACACAGCTGGGAAAACTCCAGTGTCTTTCTTCTTGCTATCTGATAAGAAAACCAATAAATACAACCTAATCAAATGCCAGATTTTCTTTGTTTTGCCATATCTAGATAATCCCGCTTCTCACTAAGTATTTGGAAATGATGACATCATTTGTTAATAATGGACATGCGGCATTATCACTGTCACTACTGAGAAAAGCCTTACATATAGGTGTCTGAGTGGCCATTTACAAATTATGAAGTAAGGGGTCTTGGGAAAGTGTCACAAAGCCCACTATTTAGAGATATGTCACTCTTAACTTTAGATGTTTTAAGACCCTTAGGAAACACAATATAAATTCAGATAAACCTGAAGGGCATAATCTTTCAAACATGAGTGGTTGCAGTCCTTTCTGAGACACCATCTGTGATGTGCAAATAACAAAAGGAGTTGATAAGGGAACTCAACAGAAGCACTTGTCTCAGAGCTCCACACGAGAACCTTCCCCTGAGAAGTAGACAGTAGTTTGGCTTAGGCATGGGGGAAAGGAGTCACAGGAGAAATGCCAGGAAAGCAAGGAGCCAGGCAGGGATGGGAAAGGGGCCAAGGCAGCCTTCTGTGAACTCTTCAGCCTGCTGGCGCACCTTCCCTATGGCATCCGCTCCGAGCCTGTGTGGGCTCTGGGCTGCCTAACTCTGGAGGCAGACAACTGCTCTGAGCAGAGGGACGGGCAGAGGGACGGGCAGAGGGCTATAAGATGCTCTTTTCAATTGTCACATTTCTAACCATAATATGTAGGTTACCCACAAAATGCCCAGCTGAATATCTTTGCAAAGCCTTTAGACAAATGGAGGCATCTGGTAACTTAATAGTCTGTGTTTATTATACAGGATTTCAGCAACAAGAACAATTTCAAAAGTATAAGAACTCACTATGTGCTAGACCCTGTAGAGTCAAAGATAAAAGAAACCCAATCCCTGATGATGTCAACTGACTATTTTTCTGTGTGTGTGTGTGTATGCGTGTGTGTTTAGTAGCCTGCTTTTAATGTCAGTCACCCTAAGTTTCTCCTAAGAAGTTTATGTCATATGCATATGACAGCAAGTAATTTTTTTTTAAAAAAGACAGGTTCTTGCTATGTTGCCCTGGCTGGCCTTAAGACCAAGATCCTGCTGCCTCAGCCTCCCGAGTAGTTGGAATTATAGATGTGCACCATCAAAACCAGCAAATAGTTGAACTTTATCTTTAAAAGTTACAATGAGAAACACAACTAGTACTATTATTTAACTAGATGATATACTTAGGGAAGGTACAAGAACAGAATATGGAGTACGGTCAAAAACTACAGCGAGGGGCTGGGGATTTAGGTCAGCGGCACAGAGCCTGCCTGGCAAGAGTGAGGTCATGAGTTCGAGTCCCAGTACTGGAAAACAAACAAATGAAAAACTATAGCGAGTATTTAAATTTTAAAAATATTACAGTAAAAGGGTATATTGCTTTTAATCCCCCTCAAACAATTTCCCTCCCCTCCAACATACTTATCTCATTAGTTTTGCCACTTTCTAATGCAGTTCTGGAAGTCTTTTTTCATTGAGTATCTTTAACTGGACTGTCATAGGTGCCTCAATGATCTTAATTGGTTGAAAATGTTTACCTTGCATGATCAGCTTGCCTTTAGGGAAGGAGCCAGAAGTAACACATTGCCAGATCCAGTGAACAAAGACTCATTGTAAGGTTTTTTTTTTTTTTTTTTTCTGGTACCGGGAATCAAACTCATGATCTTGCGCTTGCCAGGCAGGCGCTATGCCGCTGAGCTAAATCCCCAGCCCGTCATTGTAAGGTTTTTATGAGGTTTTGCCCTTGCACTGGACGGCACATGGCATCGGCATTCACCATATTTTTGATCATGCCTCCTAAAGACACTTACTAAAAAGGATTTCCAGAACTGCTTCAGAAAGTGCAAGAACAATGGGATAAGTGAGTCTGAAAAGAGTGGGAAATATTTTGAGGAGGATTAATGGCAGTTTCTTTTACTGTAATTTTTTTACTTTAAAGAGAAAAAAACTAAAAATGATAAAGAATTTCAAAACAAGATGATAGGAAATCAACAATGGTTATCATATTGCATATTGTTATCTCCAAGTAGTTGCTCAGATTACAAGACCCATGTGTGCAAAATTGATCAAACAAATAAGCACAAGCCTAAACATTCGCTGTAGCTTTTGATCACACCTCATTTATGAACAAAATGCTAACACTGACAGAAGTGACCTCCTCTCACTAGGAGATGTCTGTTATTACTAATAATTGTGTAGAACTGTTTTGTCTGCACGATCTGGGGTGACAGTATTCTAGTAAGTCTTTCCTCATGGCTCACCAGGGGATGAGTCAGAGACATCCTTGAGTCCAGAGATGGAAGCTGTGGGGTGGTCTAGTTGGGCTACGTACTTCAAGGCAGAGAAAGCAGCATGCTGACACAAAGTAGTGGACTCTAGGAAAAGTGCTGCTGCAGTGCAGACCCAAATGATTCATTAGGAAATGCAGCTGAACTTCACTAAAGGAAACCACCTGTTTTAAAAGCATCTCAGAGAAATATCAAACCATGGGTGCAATGGGTCCTGGAGAACAGGGTTGAGGTAGGGAAGAAACAGAAGACACTGTCTCTTTTTTATAAGCTTCTGTAAGTGTTTGATGTTGTCTGTCAATATGGAATACAATCACCATTGTTAACTTCCTGTCACCTTGTCTGAAAATATGTATTGCTTGCATTGTTTTTGTGTTATTTTGTAAATGTCTGTTAATATGTTTTCTTTCTTTTATCTTTAAAATAAGGAAAGTGTTTGAAGTTGTCAAATGTTTAAAAAATAAATTGAAATTCAAAATTAATTTTAAAAAAAGCAGGTGCACCCCAAAAAAAGGGGGAGGTGGAAAAGTTTTGGACTAAACTAGTGGTGCCAAACATATGGCACGTGTGCCACAGTGGGTGGTTTCTTATCACTGAAAGCTCTAACAGGTTCACCATCACTGCAGCCATATCCAGACAGCACAAAGTGGGCGGCTGCTAGCTCTGCCTGGGAGACCCGGAAGGCTTCTCAGCACAGGAGATGCCTGCAAAAGGTGGGGCTCTATGCAGGCAAGGGGGTGATTCTATCCTCTAATTTACAATCTGGCTTTCTTTTTCTCCTCCTGCTTTTCCTCTCCCCTTCTTCCTTCAGAAAAATATTTACTGAGTGCTAAATATATGCCAGCCACTGTTCTGGCATTTAGGGATATGGCAGTGAACACACCCAGGAAAACACAGCCAGTTTTCTAAGTAGAATATACAGTATGTTGGATGGTGACCAGGGGAACCGTGTCTAAAAACATAAATAGACCAGAATAGATACACTCCCTCACTCTGGGTCGTAAATGTCTCACGTAGAAAAGATAAGATCGCTCCTGCTGCCAAGTTTTGCTTACTCAGTGAGAATGCCGTCTGCTGTGTCTCTTCCTTCTGGGGTCTCCCAGGACACCCGAACGGTCAGCTTATTGGGCTCCGCAATGCGTTCCTTCACGCTTGGGCACTTGATTCTAGGAGGTTCTATATCTGAAAATATAACCCCAAACATTGTCACCATCAATATATCTTATCAAACTGGGGTTCATTTCAAGACCTCTGACTGCTCTCCAGTTTTGAGGAATTTGCTCATGCCATTTCTCTTCCACCCTTTGTCATCCCCTTTCTGTCCTGCTGAGTTTTGAAAGCTGTTGCATGACTCACATGCACAGGACTAAATCCACAATCATCTGGCCTTGCTAATTACTATATCTTGTGGGCTAAAGCATTAGCTACAGCTTCTTCCTTCCCGTGCTTCCAAAGTCTGCCTAATGACTTGGCGACACTGCAGTCACCCAGCTGAAACTAGAAGTCATTCAGCTTTAACAAGTCCCTCCTGCTTTAAAAACAACATCACAGAGCTGGGTGTGATGGTGCGCACTTGGAACCCAACAGCCTGGGAGGCTGAGGCAGGAGGATCACAAGTTTGAACCCAACCTGGGACACTAGCATAACAGCATACTAGAGAAACATGTACCCTAGGTTTCATCTCATTGATTCAACTCAAGCCAACAACTCTTCACAAGTGCCTGTTTATCCAAGGCCTCATTGCAACTGCTCAGATTGTAGGTGCAAGAAAATCAGGTGCTCCCGACTCGGCAAAGAGTTTATAGTCTTCGAGGGGAACTGTCATCACACATGAAATATAAAGGATGGTGGAAAATGGCGCTGCCCTAGGCAAGATAAAAGTGAGTGCTATGGAGGTGGAAAGGGACCCCCCAGCTCTCTCATTTTATGATGTGCACACTAAGTCTTAAAGAGCTTAGGTGATTTATTTAAAACTATGCACGCAGACAGTGCCGGTGTAAATCATAACCCAGATCAGATAACTTATCACTAGATCAAGCTCTCCCTTCTGTTATGTCTGGTCCCTAAATAGCACTAAATATCTGTGTGTGTCCATTTCTCCATCTGCTACTAGACCACATCTGTGGTTTTGGGTTCTGAGACAGCAGTTTTACCTGGGCTATGGCCCTTCAAAGACCTCCCAACTTTCTCGACTACTTTTTCTGCCTGGAAGTAGAAATTCTTTCTCTCAATATCAGCACAATTTGATGATAAGGCCTCGAAATTTTTTAGAATGTCAATTATGCACTAGGTTGTATCTCATCTTCTATTTGAAATGAAATCACAAGAGGAAGTTCAAACTTTTGTAAATTCTGCTTGATGATTCTGAGCAGGTAGAGTATATGTTTAAAGAGAGTGTAGGACCTTCAGTTCTGCATTGCTTTACATATCAACCAATGATTATCTCAGTGCTATTACAATGTGAGTGAAAATTAAATATCTTTTTTATCCTGAATCACAAATGTCTTTGAGAGTTAAATGGATCAAGTAAAATTCTTCATATATTTCCCCCTGTGTCATGTCTAATAACTTTTCATTTTATTTAGGGTAAGAAATTATGAAAAATTTGTTAACCAATCTTTGTTAACCTTTAGATATCCAAATTAATTCTCAATCTGTTTCATGCTTCAGTGAAGTATGAATTAACAGTCACAATCCATTAATTCTAAACTGAATAACTACCACACTTTAATGAATCTAAGTCACTACTGATTGTGAGATGGATCCCAATTTCAGAGACACTAAAATGTGAAAAAATATGTCTCCTGGAATTGATATTTGAAGTGTAATGATGAAGTGGAAGGTGCTTTAAATGTATTCAAGGTGTCCATTTTCAATTGTTACCTTTTTTGAAATCCATTTTTTTTTTTTTTTTTGCTATGATAGGTGATAGATGACAGACTTTCATAATTCAAATGAGCCTTTCACAGCTCTGGGTGAATCATAAAGACAAGTATACAGCTGTCTGGCAGCTAGATACCGCTGCCAATTGCTTTATAAAAATAAGTATTTATGAACCAGCATTGATGGCACATGTCTATAATCCCAGCACTCTGGGAGCCTGAGACAGAAGGATCAGAAGTTCAAGCCCAGCCTGGGCAATGTAATGAGTTAGCAAGACCTTGTCTCAAAATAAAAAAATAACTCAGTTCAATCCCTAGTACAACTACAACTATATATATGAAAACACTTTAAGCAAAAGAAGTGGAGCTTAGGAGAGTATATGAATTCCCATACAGATTTATACTATGTCATTACCATATTTTCTTAGAAAAGATGCTGTCAGGGACAAGAGAATCTCTCAGTCTCTGAATCAGGTAAATTAATATGTGCCTAATACACTGCTTTATTTTTCTATATCAACAGTACATACTGACAGTGTGAGCAAACATGCTGCAAAGTAGGTTATCTTGGCAGAATCTCAGCGCTTCCCACAGCCAGCTACTGTCTAACAGTGAACAGCCAAAACCTGCCTATTTTTTCAGATGCCCCACTCTTCCAAAGCAGAAGCCAGGAAAAATAAATCACCACAAATAATAGATAATATTTGCTGAATCCTTCCTATGTGTCCACCCTATTATTTCATTGAATCCTCACAACTATTCATTAGACTGAGTAATGTTACTACATAGCATTCCCATTTATAGACTGGGAACCATTTCCTGTCTTTTGGAATTTCTCTGTGGTCTCCAATTATAAAGACACTGTTACACATTTTCAATTTATTTTAATAAGTCAAATGCTTCTGTGTGTCTGCCTGCTATTCATTTAATATTTTGGGATTGCCTTTCCCATAAATCCTTGAAAGATTCACAACCAGACTTGATTGTAATGCATCCTCAAGCAGCTGTGCTACCTCTCAGCTGATGAGACCAGTTGGCCTGTCCATCAGCCAATGCTCCACAGACTTCTTTATTGTTCCCCAGTCAGGACCACCACAGCTTTTACATGTTCTAATCCATCTCGATGAATGAAGTGAACCAAGTTACTATAGAAACATAATTACTACTCCCTGTCCAGTCAGAACGCCTGCAGAGCCAGTTATTGTGTGGAAACCCTGAAGCCTCAGTGAAAATCTTGGCCTCTGCTCTCTGCCCGATACACTGGAGACATCTGACAAACTGTCTCCCTTTTATGTCATCCACTTCGCTGTCTGCTTATAAAATGCAAGAAACAAATATTCTGCAGTGTTTCAACTACTGCAGCTGAACTATTTACTTGGGAATCTTTAATATGTATAACAAGGTAGGTGGTGAAAACAGGGAGGACGTTCAAAAGGACAAGTCTTAGCCAAGAACTAACAATAAAATGCAAGGCAAGTTACCCTATGCCAACTCCAGTTCTAAGCTCTTCAAGAGTCTGGCACTATTAGTGTTCACTAGCTTGGAAGTCACCTGCCATGTAAAGCAATACAATAAAGAAGCCATGTAAAATGCATAAGAGCCACAGCGAGTGAGAGAATGAAGCAAACAGACAGACAGACAGACTCAGACAGACTCCAGCCAATAGACCTTCCCCCGAGGTGCCCAGTATCTCAGGGAAGCCATCTTGGATCCTCCAGCCCTAGTCAGTCACCTCAGTCATTACCAAAGTTAGCACAGATAAGCTGTCCGCATGTAGCCCTGCCCAAAATTTCAATTCAGAAAATCTTTGGCCAATAATGTAGTGCTTTGAAACCACTGTGTTCTTTGTGCAGAAATAGGTCACTGAAATAAATATAAACAAGTTTGAACTTGGTGGCAGAGGAAGGAGGGTTCATTTCATGGGGGCATAGGAAGTAAGTGACTGCCAAAGGCAAAGCAAACCCAGCCCCTGAAATTTCACCCAATTGTTTGCTTTCCCCAGCTGCAGCACAATCCCTGTGGATGGCTCTGGAAAGTGGTTCTATTTCTTTGGCACCTTAAGATTTCTAAGAACTTTCCAGAAAGGACAAAAGAAGCAGGAAGGGAAGTAATGAAATCCACAATTAAAACTGAGCTTCTTCATCTGAGAGAAATCCAACTAAAAATTCACTAGTCATTCCTTTATAGGATAGTAAGGCACTGAAAGTTTACCTGTTCAGTTTGTACTGGCAAGTCATGTAAGGTAAAAACTGGATCAATATCCCTATCCATCAAATTCTTTCAAAACTGTAATTAGATTCCTGAAAGTTTGCTAAAGAATGTATATTTGTCAATCCCTCCCCAAATCATCATAATTTAAGATTGTCTGGTAATTTATTTTTAGCCCCAGTGATGATTTACTATCAACTGAATCATGCATTACAGCCCAACAAACCTTCCTATGGGTCACTAGGTAAATCCATCTGTTAGACAGTTGGGAAGCGAAGAAAGTGTGCCATCAACTGTATATTTTAAGTCACAGGGGTATTTTATTTTAGAACTTCATGGGTGTTAGTAAGTCTCCATCTAGTCTGTAGGAAATACAAATAAGAAATGAGTAATTCAAAAAACCAACTTGGTTTGTATATTGTCCTTTGTTAAAGCAACTAAACAGGTATTCTCTGCATCTCAAAAGACTTTTGCTGGTTTTTCTTCATTTGTGGTTTTAGTTTACTTTTTTTATTTTTTGAGACAGGATCTCACTCTGTAGTTCAGGCAGGCCTTGAACTCGCTGGGTAGCCCAGGCTGACCTTGTGATGTTCCTGCCTCAGCCTCCCAAGTGCTAGGATTACAGAGGTGCACCACCACTCCTGGCTCATCCATGGTTTTAAAATCATCTTCCATTGTTTCTTTTTCTGGCATAGAAAAGTATGTTATGCTAGAGGACAGTTCATATGTCTACTCAAAACCTGGTCTTTAAATGATGACTTGTAATTCCAGCTGTTCAGTGTTCTATGTAACCAAAAATAACTAAAAAGAGAAATAATATCCCACCAAACAATAGTGGTTCTATTCCAAAAAACTTTTTTTTAATCAATGGAAGTTCTGGTTCTTTGCATATGTTATCTCCTGCATTTGCAATGTGGTCTTTTTGTTTTGGTTTGGTTTTTTGCTCCTACATTTAATTATTTGTACCCATTTCTGAAATGACCATGAATTTGAATCTCTACCAGAATGCAGGCAGAATCAGAGAATTAATTTTAACTTACTGTGCTTTCAAATTAGCTACCACCCTCTTCCCTCCCATCCTGGAAGAGAACTGGTCTGATTTTCTCCTCACTCAGCACAGTGCTAGCCAAGATGTGCTGCTCGAGGTTGTACGGAAACCTGGGAACTACTAAGTCACCATGTGTCAGCTCTGAAAATAGGTTGAGGCTCTGAGTTATGCTCAAGGACCCCCTATCCTTGCCAACACACAAACAAACTTATAACACTAATTTAATGCATTCGAAGCCAAAGGAGTAAATGATACCTTTGGAGTAAAATTCATTGGCAACAGACTCCAGCTTGCCTGTCACCAAAATTTTGAAAAGCATTGCCCGCTTGCTTTGTCTATTCCTTTTTTTATTTCCCCTGGGAGATTTAACCTCTCTTGTGGCTTGCTTCACCCCTTTGTATCACTCTCACCCGATTCATACACAATTCCCCATACCCCAAAATTTGCTTGACCTTTGTCTTGGCAAACTGTAAGATGAATCTTCTGAAATCAGGGTGCATCACTTAGTTCCTCTCTCTCCCTCTGGGAAGGTTCCAGGACCATCTGGTATGGCTTTATACAAGCTTGATGCTTTTTGAGAACAATCAGCATTGCTTTCCATTGTTGGACACAGTCTGGAAATCTGAGCAATATGATCTGTGGAATGCTCTGCCAAAACTTGCTGAGCAGAAAGATCTTTGACTTTCTCCTCTCCTACCATTACCGCTCTGCCCCTTCCTATATGAGGGAACAAATTCAATTTTTCTCCCTTTGGTTAGTTTTCAAGAGCTATCTTGCACATACCAAAGTACAGGGAGGTACTGAGAGCAGCATCTGTGAGGTGCTCTTCTGATCAGAACAGCTGGTCTTAGCGTCCTTCAAGAGGAGCATGTTCACAATTTACCCCACTCGGGGCAGTCTACCTGCCTGTTAAGCAGGACTACTAAGCAGGCTTCTTTTCAATGAGTATCATAGATTCAGAAATCCAAATCCTCAGAGAAAAGGGATTGTGGTACATTCTGATAACAATCAGTTTTGCTATAATGTCCCTTCACTGACAACATGAACGCATCAGATTCCACTGTCAATGGGAACAGGTGTCAGACGGGTCCCTTAATAGGAGGCATTCTCATGCGATTAGAAGACAGGAAGGAGATTTATGCCATTGTTCACTAGCAGCTTCCGGGCTTCTGATTTCTCATCAGTCTTGACAGATGTAGAAATGTCAGCATCAGGGTGGACTTACAGGCTTACGGGTGGCGCTAGCATCCCACTTCGGCCACTCCAACCCTTGGTCAGTAATGACTTCCACTTGTGATGATTATAGCATTTTTTTCCTCCTTCAGCTTTTCCTATTCTTCTGTAACCAAAACTCCTACATTAAATTCCCTTGTGTTTGAAATATCTAACATGGTTTCTCTTGCCAGGATTACCAACCAATAAAAATGCCTACCTAAATACCAAAAGAAGAGAAGAGCAGATCAAGTCTAAGTCTGTTATTGCTCTTGTCAAATGGATTCAAAGTATGGTCCAGGCTGTGAATTTGATATAAAAGCGTTTGGATCTCATCTTCAGGCTGATTCCTTGGCTACAGCTCATTGGCCACATAACTTCAGTATGAAAACAGCTAATGCTACCAGCAAAGACAGTGGGCAGAGGGCGGGTGGGATTGCCATTATGAAGACAGTCCAGGCCAAGAGAATCATCTGGCATCAGCCTCCAGGAGTTAGCATCAGTTTTCATCATATACTTGAAGTGAAATGTGCAGACACTGAGCGGTCAGGAAGGAGTTCTTGGGATAAAGCATATTAGCAGACTGGGCCAAACACTTCTCTGAAAGATGGACACACACAAGCAGGGAAGAGCCAGGCTCCCATGGCCAGCTGCCTTGGCACCTTAAGACCTGAGCTATACCTGAACTCAGAGACTATAGGTCTGAAAGAGTCTGGAGATATAGTCTGGAGAAATATCTCTGTGCAAGTTTGAGCAAGTCAAGTGACCTTTTAGGTTTCATCTGTAGAATGGGTGATTGGAGTGGAATGTTACCTAATAGTAGGTCCTGGTAGCTCTCAGTTTATTATGAGTAAACAGCCCCTCCTAAGACACTGGTTCTTAACCACTTGGAGTAACTCAAAAAACACCAATACACCAGCCTTTCTGATTCAGCAGGTGGAAGGGGATGTGAGAATCTGCATTACTAGTAAGTTCCCAGGTGCCTTGTTCTGGCTGCTGGTGTTGCTTCCAGTGCCACACCACACTGTGACAACCAGTCAATGCCCAAGAAACCCAGAGGAAGGTAAAATATCCCAATTCCTTCCTGCTAAGCAAGCTGAGGGCTTGCTGACCACCGTTCAACAACAAAGAAATTGTGCCTGTCAATTGAAATGCATACACACGTTCTCTGCAGGATTTTCTCTGCAAATGTCAATAATTCTGCTCAACGCTACAGGGCAGAACCTCCAACTGGCCTATGAGACATGTGCTATAATTCTGCCAACCCACACCTGCCTCAAAAGCAACCCAAGAATGAGACAAAAGCCGTACAGAAGTCATACCTTTGAAGTCAGCTCTAAGGTAGAGACTGAGGTCAGGTCTAAGGCTAAGCCCGGGAGCAGGAACGAAGGAGAGCTACTGAAAGCAGGGCTGAGTGCTTATACTTCACATGCAGAATACTGATGCTGGCTTTAAAATATGCTATGCAAATACCCGCTGCTCCTCCCTCCCAAAGCACTGTCCTGAGAGCCATGGCATTTTCTTACCCACACAGGTGGCCGGTCGGCCACTCCAGGCTTTGTTGTCCATACATGTGACTGTCCGCTCCCCTTTCAATGTGTATCCTGGTGAACAATAATACTCACACCTGGAGTTAAAGTAGGCACCATCTACACACTTAAAGCCTCCATTTGTTGGCATGGCAAGGGTAGGACATCGCTTTTCTGAAAAGAAAATTAGATATTTAATATTTCTTTATTTTTTGTCCACTAAGTTTCAGAATCCAGAAACTGTAAACATACACAGAGAAGCTCACTAAAATCTAACAAATGGAAGTAGAGAAACAGTGATTGGATATATGCATGTCACACACAAGAGACACAAAGTTGTATGCCAGACAGGCTTAGGGTGGGGCTACTGTCCTAGGCTGTTTTCCAGAAGCAGACCCAGAGATGAGGATTTGTGTGCAGTGTTTTACCAAGAAAGACTCCCAGGGAGACCAGGGAGATGGTGAAGCCAAACAGGGAAGGGAGGGAGCCAAAGACGGATCTCAGGTAGTCAGCCTCAGTCACAGCTCCTACCGCAGAGCTCTGTCTCTGAGACAGCTCCAAGGCTGTCTGCTTCCAGACAGAGACTGGGCCTTTCTGAATCCCTTAACACTCAGTCCTTGGGCAACTAAAGGCTGCCCAGGGAGATGCTTTTCTTTAAAAAAAAAAAAAAAAAAAAACAAGAAGAGCAGTCCTCTGAAAGAGCAGTTTCCTCTTCCTCTGAAGAAGGTGGAGGCGCAAGTCATTAAAGAGCAAGGCACTCAGAAGCTGGGGCCTAGATACCGGGAACTGGTAAACGGACGCCAGGGAGATCTGGGGAAAATATTGGTTGAGTGTCTAGTACAGTCACCTCGCTGTACAGACTGCGTGCTCTGGATCACATGGCTACAAACCTGAGCCTCAGTTTCCCCAACAATGAAGTTAAAGCAATGGCCCCCATACGGAGAGAATTTTGCAAATTTTGAATATGTGTGAAACACTTTTGAGAAATACACTAGTTCTCAAAGTGGTGGCTGTTTTGAATAACAAAGACATCTAAAATGTGCTTCAATAGTGCTGTACCGTGTGTAGCTTTTCAAATGAGAGAACACCTGTCCCGAAGCCAGCCCCTGAAATGCTCTCTTGAGAGACTCTCCTTTCATGCATCATAGAGCACTTCGTCAGTGACTCTTTCCTGCCTAAGCCCTACTCTTGGCTCAGGGCCCTTCTTGTACTACCTCATGCTTTACACCTCCTCCCAGCTGTGTGCTGTTCTATGAGACCTTTCATGGCAGAGCCTTGTGTGTCTCCTTTGTCTTTAAATCCCCAACACCTCTTCAGGATCTAGCACTTAATGAGCAAACATCACCTATTTGCTGAACAAATCTCTTTTGGGTCGGTTCCCCTAACAGCTGATTGCACCCTTCTCTCTGAAAGGAGCCATCACACTGCAACTATATTTTAGACACCCACTGGCATCAGCTCACAGGAGAGAATTCTCATCAGTGTTCAGTGAAAAGAAAAGTCCCAGTCTCAGAATAAAAGAACTTGGACTCTGATTGTCCTCAAGGATCTGGCACGGGGCTGGGCTACTCACGTTTGCAAATGACCTTGTGAGACCAGCGCTTGTTCGACTGGCAGATGAGCTGGGAAGGGCCATGCAGCTCATATCCCTTCTTGCATCGAACGTCACACCTGGTTCCCAGGGCTGTTTTGTAGTACCCTCCTGGGGGGGCCCTGCAGTACACATCCCCATACTTCACCTTGATGGAGGAGCACCACGGAGTGTCTATAGGTGGCAGAAACAAAGGAGGGAAGTGATAAGAAATGACATAGTCACAAAACATGTTCCCCTAACTCTTGCAGGGAAGATGCTTCCAGGAGGGCTGCTTCCAGATATTGGATCTCCAATGCCACCCTGTGTTTCCTTAGATGTCTCTGGATAAGGAGGTTATGATCTAGGCACTAGGTGTCAGACATTGCTGAATAGGAATCCAAGTACCTCTATAACTAGGGGTGTGATCTTGGACAAGTTACCTCACCTCTCTGAGTTAATACTTACGCCTATGCCATAGGTCTTTTATTCGAACTA
The DNA here is from genome assembly GCF_000276665.1 of Chinchilla lanigera. Lineage (NCBI taxonomy): Eukaryota > Metazoa > Chordata > Mammalia > Rodentia > Chinchillidae > Chinchilla > Chinchilla lanigera. The sequence goes on from NW_004955601.1 coordinate 312,933, forward strand.
AGTAAAAATGCATATCAAGCACCTAATACAGTGCCTAACACACAGGAAATGTTCAATGAATGCTTGATCTTTCTAGTGTTTCCTTAAACTAATCCATAACTCTCTCAAGAGTCATTGATATCACTCTTCTCAACCTCTAGCCATCCATACATAGTGCATGGGGCTCAATAATGGCTAATTGGCATTGCTTCCCAGCTGTATCCATATTTTTTATTAGAAAATCACAGTCCTGTTGCTTATTAACTTGAACTAAGCTACAATTTCCAGGTTTTTGCAACAGCACATAATTTGGGCTTAAAGTCACAGAACAATTGCTTCCCCTGGGAAGCAGCACCCTTCTTAAAATGTTCCCATTTAGGTAAGAGAGTGATACCATTCCAGGATTGCACTGCTGTAGGGTGTTCTGACTTCAGCCTCATAGCTGCCCAGAGCATAGCTAGGATGACACTAATAAATCAGAACCTGTCCCCCGCGTCTTTGAAACGTGTTCTCTGAGAGCCATAAAATACTGAGGGCAAAACTACTTTATTGGTGGGGGACTTTCCCCCGTGGCCACCTCAGCAATTTCCTACAGTCCAAGGGGACCAGAGATGAAGTCCCTTCAGTCTGCGGGGCTAGCGGTGCTGTGAACAAGAACCAGTTCCCTATAGCTGCAGGCTCTTCACTCACCCCAGGACCTGGTTGTCAGTGAGTGGGATCAGTGCGCCATCATGTGGTCAGGAAGGAGGACAGGCCCTGTGTCACTTTCTTAGGAATTCTCTTCTGAGGATGTAACTTTAAATGCTTCTCAACTATGAAAACTGGTGGTCCTGCCCATGTCTTCTGAATGTGGCACTTTTTCTTTTATTTTTGTGCTTTCACCTTTGGCTAATGCTTTTGTCATACTTTTTTTTTCTTTAGTAAGCAGAGAGTCCTACACTCAAAACTCAAGTAATACTCCCTGGATTTTTGGGGTGAAAGGGATGCCCACACCAGTCCAACACACCTTCCTGGAACAAGTGTCCTTCCTCTGAGGGTTTACATATACAGTCTGCATGCATTACATGTATTTTCCTAAATATATGTATATATGATCTATGGAGACATACATCATAAATTCACATTCTTCAATGTAACATGCAATTAGCAGATTTTGCTCTCTATCCTGAGTTTTTACGCTTAATTCTTTTCCTTAATTTTTTTTTTGGTACCGGGAATCAAACTCAGGACCTTGCAATTACCAGGTAGGCGCTTGTACCGCTGAGCTATATCCCTGGCCCTTATCCTGAGTTTTTAAATTGTTCTAAAATTGCTCCCCACAATTCATGACAGCTTTGCCATTGTCAACATGTGGGGGGAGGGGTACTGTTTTCATTTGTCTTTAAAAGGAATTTCTTTGGGATGATTCCCATAAATAAATCTTTTGGACATATTTTGACAGTTTAAACAGCTCTGCAGTGACAGTAATTAAAATGTCAGTGAGTGATTTGAAGTTAAAGTGTATGCAAACATTATGAGTTAAGGTGAATTAACATAATGCTTAACAAAGAAGTTTAGAAAAGGGAAATTTCTTGTGATGCTTCAGTTGTGACAGGATTTGCTAAGTAGAAATCTAAATGGATTATTTATAATGACTTTTTGTCCCCTGGGCCAATGTGATAAGCATTCTAGTTAAATGGAGCTCATAGGGTACGCAGCATACTGTAGCAGAGTAAGGAGTTCAGTAGTAAACTCTGGATATGAGCCTAAATGCCTGCTCAGATCCAAACTGACTGGGCAAGTCACCCACCCTCTGTCAATACTGAACAATATTGACATATGTCTATATGAATCTCCCCTTCTCTTAATTAGTGTAAATATGTAATGCCATTCCAAGTAGAACAATCAAAAGTGATTCTTGTCTCATATTTGGAACACAGTAAAGATTGATTAAGTTTCTTTCTTGTTTTTCACTTTAAATTAATTTAATAAAAAGACATTGAGTACATACTCTGTGCCAGACACTGTGCAGTGAGATCCTAAAGCTAAACCTTCAGTTAACAATGGCTCACCTCTAACTTTTAAAACTAAAATATTTAAGGGCTGAGAGTATAGCTTAGAAGTAGATCAGATGTGAGTTCCTGGGTTCCACTCCCCAAGACTGCAGAAAACATTTTTTAAAACAATTTTATTGTATACATGTGCAGTGTACAAGATGATATACTGATATGCATATGTATAGTGAAATGATCAGTACAGACAAGCAATTTAACTGACAATGGGAAGAATTTCCTAAGGAGGATCTATTCTCAAGTATTCAAGTCAAGTTCTCCAAGAGTATTTAATGTATTTTAGCGATCTGGTATACCTTCTACTTTGTAATGCTGTAGGGTAAAAGTGGACCCTGGGAACAATGACCCCCAGGACACTAGGCAATCCCTACTTATATGTAAAAGGGCACTGTGCACACATATGTTTTAAAGTTTTCAGTAAGGGACTCAAAGGCAAAAAACAGATTTGTTTTTAAAAACCTTCAGTCAGTTAGTTAAAAGTTTTATGAATAAGAGCATCTCTTTATGCCAAACATCTGATTAACAAATTTGTGCTTTGCTTGATTGGTTAGGCTATAAAGATAGAAACGAGTTCTTTGCATTCACAAGTCAATAAATGTGTTATGTAGTAGGAACTGTACTTGGGCATAGGCACCAGACCCCAGTCATCATTAGAAAGATTTCTTGCTTCTGTGAAAAACAACTGAGTGACATTCTGGTCAAACGCTCACCAACACTACGCTGCCTCTCCTACAGCTCAGACTTCTCACAGCAGAGCAGTGTTCTCTTACTAGCATATGGACTAATTTCCCGGGCAAAAAGCCACAACAGACCTTATTAACCAACTTTTTTTTTTTTTTTTTTTTTTTTGTTTTGTTTTTCTCTGGTACCGGGAACCGAACTCACGACCTTGCGCTTGCCGGGCAGGCGCTTTTGCCGCTGAGCTAAATCCCCAGCCCCATTAACCAACTTTGTTCCAATTCTTTCTTCACTGTAAGAGGAACGAGTTTCAGAAAGAAAGCATCTAAATTTACCTCCATTTTTCCCAGAGCTCTCTAAAGCTTCAGGGGAATGTTTTAGCGGTAGAAATATTTGTGGACATACTTACCTGAGCCTGCATAGAAGGTTCTTGATTAGGTTTTTAGTACTTGTTGAGGGTGGATTGCTGGAAATGCACAGAGATGCAGTTCTTTATCATTAAATTTTATTTGAGCAACACACTTAACATTTTAGGAGCCACGCTGGACTCAGAAACAGCATAATGAAATGAGCTTATGAAAATCAAGTTTTCTCATTCCCCACTCAGCTCAGTAAATTAGAAGGACTGAGCCAAATTTGACCTTGGATGGTTTACTCTGGCTAATTCTGGCTGCAGTGTATGAATCAGGCAGAATTCATGGCTTGATTTTCACTTACATCAGCTACAGCTTGCCTTTGCAGAAGTGAGGACAGTAAAGAAACTTAAGAGAATAAAATGACCATTATTCTGAAAATGCTGAAAGGCAGCACTTCAGAGATTTCCAAATGCTTTTTTCTTTCTTTTTGCTTTTGCTTTTCTTTTGCTTTCTTTTTTATTTGAAATGAGAGCATATGTCCATGTATTTTAAAATATGTTTTTCCTGGAAAGGTAATTTGAACTTCAACACATTGCCTGGTCACTTTATTACAGTTTGCTCCACAGGGCAAAAGGGAAAGTTGTCCTGAGATCAGCAGGTCCTCATTAGCACAGAAGCAAAGCATTCACCTTCATATCTAGTGTGTGAATACCCGACTTCATCGTCTTCTAGCGGTGAGTCTCCAGATCCTATAATAAAAAAAGAACAGAAACTGCAGCAAGAAAAGCCACATGGTATAACGCATATTTCAAAGCATTGTGTTGGCATAGTCCATGCAAGAAGTGCTATTAGAATGCAAAGCCAAGAGCAAAAGCTTCTGTGGCCATTCATAAAGGGACAGGGAACCTCTCAGAGTGAACCTGACTGGACTGAGATTGTCAGAGCCAGTCAAAATGAGCCTGGAACCATGTTGGAATCACCACATGCCAACTGAAATTCTAAAATAGAGAAAGAGAGTCAACTTCACTCTGAGAAGATGCCAGTGTATATGAATCTCATGCCAGGGAAGAGGCAGTAAAATGTGTGTGATTCAGACACAACCCACAGTTTGTGAGGCAGATAAGGAAAACCCAGTAGAATTATTTGCAGTACCTAAAAACCTCTCTATTTTGTGACATTAATTTTGTTGGAGGATAAGGAAGTAAATTAAATGTTTTATCTTAATGACACAGAACTGCAAAGCTGCTGTTGTACATTCATAGGAAATGAAAATTGAAACAGACAATCTGTATGTTTATTCAGACCATCTTACCAAGTCATCTTTAAAACATAATTTCTTAATGAATCTTTCTACCCTCCCCAAGAAAAACAAAATATAGGGTCAGAGAGAAGGTATGCATTAAATTTTCAAGATTAAATCGCTTGGAGGTTGAATCTGAATCATCCTTAGAATATTAAACATTGAATTCCAGTAAGTGGTGGATCCTTAATCCTCAAAGTGGTAGAAGCTCCCCAAATTCAAAACAGTATTCGTAAGTTTAGAGAACTCTCGTCTAGACTTCAGAGTCTAATTGCTGACCATTAAGGTTGGACTATATTGGCCACACATTTACTTACAGATACCTGCAACCATAACAGACAAGAACACTCTCTACTATGAAGGTATTCAAATTTCCATGCATGATAAGATAGGAAGTAAGTGAGTGGCCCCTATTCCACTGATATTCTAGGTAAGCAAGGTATAGTGTGAGAACTGAAAGTGAGGAGGTGATGCCAATTGAACGATGTCCATTTGGAAAAGACTCCCCCACTAGAGAAGACCAGTTTTGTGTCTTGCTTTTGAAACCATTACTGCTTTATTGCACATTTCCTCACCTGATCTCTGGCCACCCAGGCCCTTAAAAAAATTCAGACTGTACTCTGAATAACATTTTAGCTATTCTTTAAAGATTATGGTACACAGTATATTAACAATTGTTAGTTTTGAATTATTTTGCTATGAGTTTTTGTATTCACTTTTCATAGATGTAGGAAGAGTGCTTTTTATATTTTCTTTATTAATATCTACATATATTCCATTAAAAGAAAGAAAAGATACTACAGAATACTCATTATTATATACATATCCCCAAAAATGAACAGGGAAACCAGGAAAGCAACTAGAAATGTGTGTCAAAAGCCTACGCTCAAATTTCTTCTTCTACTTATTTTGCCATTAGGAACCTTTCCCAAGGGGGAAAAATGTGTGACTCTTTAAACACATTTATGCAACAACAACAAAAACAGTCAAAAATATATGAGCAGCAATCTCAGTTGCTCTCTGTCTCTTACACACACACACACACACACACCACCACCACCACCAACACAACACAACAACCACAACAATCAGAAATATGAGCAGCAAACTCAGTCTCACTCTTTTGTGCTCTCTCTCCCTCTCTCGCTCCCTGCCTCTCACACATACATGTGCACATACACTTTCTTCTCAGCGGTCATCCTAGTTTACTTGTCTACAGTATCTCATAGGAATGATCCTCCATCTAGTCCATAGAGCTTTCTTCAACACTAGATTACACATGATAACTCATTCCTGATTCTCCTCCTCCTTTCTAAACAGACTGTTAGGCAGCACCTCTCCATCAGCCTGCCACTGGACATAAGTGTATCTCAAGGCCCAGTCTTGGTTTTTGGCATATCTTCAGACTATTTTCCCTCTGCCATGCCACTCATGTATTTGACTCAAACTATACCCCAAGTACTGAAGACAAACCCATTCTTCGCAGCCTTAATCTTTCTCCCCAAAGCTACAGTAATCAACTACTTTTTGGATATCTCCATACTCATATTTACCCTGTCCAAGCCAGGCCCCTATTCTCACCACTTAATCTAGGCATCACCTAGTGTTTCTCATTTTATCAAATTAACATTAATTTTTGGCTAATCTCAACCTTTTATGCTGTCTTCCTTACCTGTTGCATTCTATTTGCAGCCCAGACCTTTCAAATCTACCCCAGAAGTAATTCTCAAATTCATTCCCAACTCTACATTTCAATTGTCATTGTCTCAGCCCAAGTCAATAGTCTTCTTTCTTTTTAAAAGTTTTCATTTTACTTCTAACAAACACGTGCTAATTGTACAGGTGCATGGAGTAAAATACGCTGTTTGGATACATGTACACACTGAGTAATGATCAAATCAAGACAGCAATAACATTAGCCTCAGGCATACATATTTCTTTGTCATGAAAACATATTTTAAATCTTCCAGCAATTTTTAAATATATAAGATATGACTGTTAACTATAGTCCCTGTATTTGTCATAGATTACAGCCATTTATTCCTCCTATCTAACTTTGAACCCACTGCACGTCTTGATAAGACCTTTACAATAACCTCTTGTTTAATCTCTCAGTACTACTCCAGGTTCATACTCCTAAAACTCCCCTACCCCACTCCCCCCCAAAAAATATGATACTCTTGACATTGCATTTGGAGTTAGTTATAAAAATAAAAATGAAAATAATATTATTCACTTATGGAAACACATTTCACATTTGCACATATCTAAAGGGTTAAATCTAAAGGCCACAATACCACATTTAAGGTACACTCAATCTCATCCTAATCCAACCAGACTGGGGCTACAAATACTTCATAACTTCAGAATTTCTGGGCTATTGCACCATACTTTTCCCTCAGAATGACCTTTCCACTCATATCTGCTCATCAAAATTCTTTCAAGAGCATTTCCATGACACCTCGCCTGATGCCCTTTTTTTTAATGAAAAAAATCTGAACAGACAAGTGAGAAAATAAATCAAGGCATAAATGGAACAGCACAAGAAAAAATGTTCAAACCCAAAAGTAAAATATAGTTGAAAACACTGACATACCATCTTATAAAGCTATCATACTATCAAATTAAAAAATAAAATTAGAATTCTTCTGTTGTCAAGTGGTTGGTAAAATACACACTCTGTAATTATTCAAAGGAAGGTGAATTGATACATTTTTCTATGAAATAATTTTGCAGTCATGTGTCAAGTCTTTAAATTTAATGATCTTTAACCCAATTATTCCCTGGAGTAAATAGCCTAAATAAGAGTTTAATACAAGAACAGATATTTATAAACATAGAAATGAAATACAGAACAATTTTTGTAACTTGAAAAAATAATGACAATTAAATATCCTACAACAGGAAATGATTAATCATACTATGATCTACTCATACAACATAATAACACTCATTTTAAAATTTTATTGACATGGGAAAATGATTATTATAAAATATTGGGTATTTGAATATTTGAAATCAAAAGAACGCAAAATGCTATAAGATTTTAAAGCATGACAAATGTCATCTGTAAGAGTAATGATATAGATAAATTGAACTAAAATAATATTGTGAACAAAATAATTTACAAAGACTATGTACTACATATATGACCCCCTTTTTATAAAGTTCAAAAACTTTTTTTTGAAATGGTGTTCAGTGTTCCCCAAGCTGGTCTTGAACTCCTTTTGCTCAAGTGATCCTTCCACCTCAGCATCTGAGTGCTTGAGACTACAGATGCACATCACCACACACAAGCTGAAACATTAACACTAAATAGTTTGAACTTCCAAATTTAAAAACTTTTCAAGAAAACAAGAAGATCCATCAATCCTTTCCCAAACTTCTACTCTTCAGCAACTCCATTTTAAAGCGTTTAGGTAGGTCAGACCAAGGTAGTCATCTGTATCAGAAAAGGCAACGAGGTATAGCAGACCAGAGCAGGATGTGAGAGCCTAAGAAGGACAAAGGAAAACAGAAGCAAAGTGGGAACTCACATGGAAAGATCACTTGTTGGTACAGACACAGACAAGTAAGGCCCTTCTGTATGGATAAAGGAAAGCCTGGCATGGGGTAATTCAGGCCAGTGGAGGATGAGAATTTTATTTACTTGCAGAAGAAAATAATGGAGGAGATAAGGGATTAGTTATATGTGGTAGGATAATCACATAGACAATTAAATTCAGAATACTAGGAACTAGGTTTTTCGCTATTGGAGGAGAAAAAGAGAAAAAAGAAAGCTAGAATAAATTATGTGATATTGTGTTATAAACTGAGGCACCATTATTACATAAAATACATATGAGATAGGTGTAAATACACATGGAAGGAAATGTACATTTGTAAATATGCTTGTTTATGGAGAGGATCTTGGAGAAGTATCATCCCAAAAGCAATAAGACCTTCCAGCAGTCAAGTCTTGGTTTCTAAATATGACTGTCTACTAAATGGAAGCAGTTCATGGGGCAATGGCTGACTCTAGGACAGGAGGAGAAATAATACAATGTGAGCCTGCAGCATTTCATAGGGCCAGAAAGTAAAGAAATACTATACTGAACACATACATAAATATCCACATGCTGATAGAGGTATGATAAAGGGACACCGAAGCCTACTAGCCAAAATTAAAACAACTTGAGCAACAAAACACATAAAGTAGTATTGGATTGTAACCCAAAATATGAAATAAATATCCATGAATCCATATTGACATGAATAAACAAGTAAATAAATAAGAGAACAGACAAATACTCCATGCAGAAGACTTCCAAATAATTTATGTAGTGAGTCCACCTTCAAGGTGTTGAAGCATAACTCCCCAGTCCTGAAGTGTGGGTTGCACGTAGTGGCTTTCGTCCAAAGAATATGATATGAGAAAGGGGAAGGGAGGTAGTTTTACGATGAAGAAGCTTGACAAACACGACCTTAGCTAGGTTATCAAAGTCAACATCAACAATGATAAGTCACGCTACCGGTCCTCACGCTTGATGTTGTATGATAAGAACAGGACTTCATCTCTGTCATTTTCCTCCCCAAAACACATGGTCCTAGTCTAATCATGAGATAAACATCAGTCAATTCCCCATCGAAGGACAATTTACAAAAAATGTGGCTGGTTCGCCTCAAACTGTCAAGGTCATCAAAAACAGGGAAAATGTGAGCGACTCAGCCAAGATCACTCAATATCATGTGGTACCCTGCAACAAAAAAGGGTACCTGAATAAAGTATGGTCTCTAGTTAATAACAATATGTTAATACTAGTGCATTCAATGTAACAAATGTGCCACGCTAATATAAGATGTTAATACCAGAAGAAATTGAGTGTGGGATGCATGGGAACTTTAGGTACTATCTTCTCAGCTTTTCTGTATATCTGAAACTATTCCAAAGATAGAAGTTTATTTTTAAACAAAACTCTATCCTAAATTCCCCAGAGATGGACAGCAAAATGTCTTACAACTCTGGAACTCATCCCTTGTGGGAAAGAGAGGTCCAGAGGTCTGGTTGACGGCCATGGCAGAGGAGCGAGTCTGAGCACACTCATACTCCTCATGTCCTTGGCACACCAAGTGAGTCGCCCTGCCTAGGCTGTCCCGCTCTGACCTCTTACTTCCACACAGCCCCTGGCCAAAAGTACCACCTCCAAACCATGCCCCTAGCCGACCTCCATTGCCACACCTCTAGCCTGCTCAATAAAATGCCTGGTACTTCTGCAACAAACTGGATCTGCACCATCAGCCTGGTCTCCAGTGTCTTCTTTGCACCGTGTCACTGCTTACCACGGGCCCAGGTCCCTCAACCCAAGGAGGTTCAACCTCAAGAGGCACCCAAACAGGGACCCTGTGTGCCCCCTGGGAGTCAGTAAGTGGCCCCCCGCGCACATCACGGGCTCCACTCTTCGTAAGGACCAGCACCCGCAGGCATGGGCACCTGCTGCTCTCTTACAGGCTAGACATTGTAAAAGTTCTTATAAGACCCTCTCCCAGTACTGGGGAATTCTCCTTCCCTTTAATCCTTGGCTCAAAACTGCTAATCTGTGGGACCCGCAGACATGGTCCCTCCTTATTCGGCAGGTCCAAACGGCAGAACAACATGAAGGAAAAATCCTTCCCGTAGGGCTCCTGCCTGGTTTACTTACTATCAGAGCTTGCTTAACAGGCTCAGAAAGCCTCACTGGGGAGGATTCAGAAGCCTTCCCTCTCCTAGCAGACTCTGCTGCGTGTGTCGTGGCAGCTCCAGACACAGAGCCTTCCCTCACGGAACAGCTTGAAAAAGACCTCTCCCTGTTGGTGCCCCTCCCATCCGAACCAAACACCAAAGAAACCCCCAGACCAGATGATATAAAACCCTCGACTCCCCAGCCTAAATCATGCAATATATACCCCTCACTCACTTCTTTAAAACAAGAGCCAAAGATGGCGCCGAGTAAAAATCCTCCACCCATGATGGCACCCAACAAAAACTCACCGCCCTGGGCTACTTCCTCTTTGTCACGCAATAAGCCCTGCCCCTTGATGAATGCGGAATTTGACTGGGACGAGCCTCCGGCTTATCCTGCAGCACCATCTGCTGGCACTACTCAGATATCACACCCTAAAAATCCATGGGATGGATAGCATACAAAAAGAGATTTTAAAGTACAACCATCCCAACAATGGGGTGATTATTACGAAGGATTATGCAAAATCAGAGACAGTCAAGCAAAAAATTGGGAACAATGGGAAACTGAAATAAATGATATGTTTCCTGTAAATTTAAATCAAAATCCTGCCCGTCCCTTAAGATGGTATCCTCATGAACATTCCACCCTTAAACGCTTGAGAGAAGCCGTTAGGGAAGACGGCCTTCATGCTACAGGCTTTACAACACTGCCCAGACTGTTCTATTAACATTTTCTCTGAGAGCGAATATGTGGTACAGATATGCCATGTCATTCCACATGCCATCTTAAAACAAAAGAATACTATATTAGATAAAGCCTTAAAAACCTTACAAGAGGGGCTGGGGATTTAGCTCAGTGGCAAAGCGCCTATCTGGCAAGTGCAAGGTCGTGAGTTCGGTTCCTGGTACCAGAGAAAAACCAAAAAAAAAAAAAAACCTTACAAGACACCTTTCAACATAGAAAACACCCTTGGTATATACAACACCTCAGATCCCATACGGGACTTCCTGGTCCCCTTGCCAAAGGAAACCAACCAGCTGACAGCCTAGTCTCTATTCAAGCTATACAAACAGCCCTGTCTGACACACTCTTGCAGGCAAAAACACTTCACTCATTGGCCAAAACCATTCATCAGCTTCTCCCAGAGGTCTCTAAAGCTACATGTAAACATCTGGTCCGTAGTTGCTCCACATGTGCCCCCTTTCTCCCACTTGGCCCTCTCCAACCTCAGGGAGTAAACCCCCGAGGACTCTGCCCCAATGCCAGATGGCAAATGGATGTCACCCATTTTCCCCCATTCGGTAAATTAAAATACATTCATGTAACCAAAGATACTTTCTCTGGAGCTACCATGGCTATAGCCATGACGGGAGAAACGGCACAACATGCCTCACGCGCTCTAGAAAAAGCCATTCTCATGCTGGGGTCCCTTGGGACCTAAAAACGGATAACGAACCATGTTATACCAGTCAAACTTTTAAAAACACATGTGCCAAATACAACATAACCTTACATCATGGCATTCCCTACAATCCTCAAGGACAAGCTATCGTAGAAAGAACTCACCAAACACTCAAAACTTTATTAAAAAAAGAGGGGGAATTACACCCCC